>NC_056729.1:1159468098-1159522864 GCF_019279795.1 Protopterus annectens | reverse complement strand
CTATTTGGATATTTATATTTCTTGGGGGGAGTTGGGGGTTGTCTGTGTACTTGGGGCAGGTGTAACATTGCCTCAAGATTCACAGATTCAACTTGTTGTGCCTGGCCTTAGTGGATTGTATGTGTGGACATATTTCATAGTTTCAGAGTTTCATAGTATAGTACTAGGCTATCTGCCCTGGGGCATTTGTAAGCCTAGCCATAGTGATGTGGCTTTTGCCACACCATGAAATGGTACAAAAATGTACAGAATAAATCTAGAATACTGTGCCTCTGTCTAGTAATTGACACAATAAAAGTTCCCTTATATAATAGAATTAGTTTACTGTGCCCCTGTCTAGCAGTGACACAGATGTGACCCCTGGGATAAACTTACGATCTCCCATCCACTCATCAAGATTTCTCTTGAAGAGAGTCAGTGAGGGGCTCTGCCTAATACGAACTGGGATCCTGTTCCAAAGCATGGGAAGCCTCTGGGTTATGAATCTATCCCTCCAGCATGTCCTATTCATACTTGTGCCGAGGTTTAAGTCTTTAGCTCTCATGGTCCTGATGGATTTGGAGTTTTTGAGGTGGAGCATGTCCATCAGATCCTGATTGGACATGGCCATGCACGTCAGGCAGAGATCACCTCTGAGCAGGCGGTATGCTACTGAATAGAGCTGAAGTTTCTTTAGTCTGGCAGAATAAGACATATGTTGGAGACCCTTGATCCTTTTGGTGAGGTACTTTTGTGGTCTCTCCAGCTGTTGCAAATGCCGGGTGAGGTACATACCAAATGGGGCATTGTACTCAATCATGGGTCTGATGAGGGAGGAATAAAGGGGTACAATGACATCCTTGGATCTGGATGTGAATCCCTTCATGATGAGGTGTGCAAGGTAGAATGTTTTTCTAACCACTTTGGCAATGTGGGTGTCAAATGAGAGGTCGCTGTCTACTTGGGTCCCTAGGTCTCTGATTACTTTTTCCGTACTCAGTGGGTTGCTCTCTATGTGATAATTTGTGGGTACTTTGTTTTTTCCAAAAGGGATGACTATACATTTTTGGCATTTAGTTTAAGGCCGTGACTACGGCACCAGTTGTCCGTTTCAGTGAGGCCTTTTTGTAGGTTGTGTGTGTCTGCTGGTGTATCGACTATGGCGCCTAGTTTGCAGTCATCTGCAAACTTTGTCAGCCACAGCCCTCCCATGTTTGCTTTAACATCTGAGAAATAAATGCCGAACAAGAGGGGTCCCAGGACAGATCCCTGTGGGACACCACTTGTGACTGGCTTTGAGTCTGACATTGCTCCAGCGATTTTAACTTTATGGGTTCTGTCCTTTAGTCAGTTTGCAACCCATCTAGTGACATAAGGGTTTACTTTTAAGCTGTTTAGCTTATCTATGATGCCTGAGTGGGGTATTGTGTCGAAGGCCTTAGCCAAGTCCAGGTATGCTGTATGGACTGCTTTGCCCTCATCAATGGCTCTAGTGACTGTTTCGAAAAAGTCAACCAGGTTTAAAAAGCAGGATCTGCCCTTTATAAAGCCGAACTGGGTGGGGTCAAGTGTCTGTAGGTCCCCTATGTCTCTGTTTATGAGTTCCATAATGATTCTTTCCATAGCTTTGCAGACCAGGCTAGTTAAGCTTATGGGGCGGTAGTTTCCAGGGTCTGTAGAGGCACCCCCTTGTGGAGTGGGACCACTGTTGCTGTACGCCAGTGTCCAGGTACATATCCCGAAGTAAGGCTAAGGTTAAATAGCATTTTTATGTGTGGGTTTAGCTCCTCTTGGAGTTCACGTAACACGCACCCCGGGATACCGTCAGGACCCATTGATGCTGTGTTTTATGCTTTGTTTAGGGTGGTTCTCACTTGGACATCTGAGATGACAGGGAGATTACATTCAGCTGGGATAAGTATTTCTTCTTTTGGGGGTGAAGGAGGGGAGAAAATTGCACTGAACCTGTCAGCCAGAATGTTAGCAATATCTGTGGGTTCAGTGTATTTTTTATTGTTGTGAACCAACTCTGAGCATATCTGAGGGTTTCCGCCCAGGTTTCTAACATAGCTGAAGAAGCCTTTGTGGTTATCTTTAGTGTCCTTAGCGATTTTTCTCTCAAAGTTTGCCTTGGATGTTTTTATGAGAGAATGTATTTTTCTGCTAATGTTGATCAGAGATGTCTTCCCTTCATGGGATTTCTCTCTGACGTGCAGTAGCTTCCTTCTTTTGTTATACAATTTGTTTATGGCTGAGGTCCACCAGACAGGATGCTTACATTTGGTGGAGAGGGACTTGGATTTGTTTTGGATTGCATGATCCATGCATTCTTGGAGATGTCCATAGAAAGCATTAGTGAAGGATTCGGCATTGTGGGATGTGGTATCCACTGGCACAGTGGGCTTAAAGGATACCATTTCAGTCTTAAGAAGAGTGAAGTCTGCTTTTGAAAAGTTTTTCACTGTGGTCTTTTGTGCTGGGGGTGGAGGTGGGATATGTATATCCAGGGTGATTAGTTTGTGGTCAGATCTCACTAGTGAGGGGTATACTTCGTGTGGAGCATTTTGTCCCCATGTTTGTGATGATCAGGTCTAGTATATTATCTCCCTAGTGGGAGAGGTGACTAGTTGTTCCAGTGCATTTGAATTTATGAATTCCAGGAACCTTTGGGCTAGGGTATTAGGGCTAGAATAATGTACCCAATCTATGTTTGGGTAGTTGAAGTCTCCCAGTATGATGGTATTTTGTGATACATTCATATCCTCCAATGTCTTCAGGAAGGCTGAGTGGGGTTCTTGAGATTGGGAGGGTGGTCTGTAACATGCTACCAGTTGTATAGCAGTTTTGCCTATGGTTAGTTGTACCTGTATGATCTCTGATGCTTCATGTGTTGCTACTAACCTGGAGGTGTGGGTGTCCTTTATGAATATGGACACTCCCCCTCCCTTTGTGGTTCGGCCCGGGTTTGGGGGCCAAAAAGCATGATACGAGGTATAGTCTGGTAGCGCTGGGGTGCTCTCAGGACCCTTGAACCAGGTTTCAGTTACTGCACAGACGTCAATGTTCTCCATGCTGAGGAGTGCATCAAGTGCCTGCATCTTGAGATTTAGACTTCTAGCGTTGAGCAGCATTACCCTTAGTTTTTTTCCATTTTTGTTTTCTAAGGAGGTGGGTTTGTCTTTTGAGCCTTGCCTAAAAAAGGCACTATGGGGGTGGCAAGAGCCTTAGCCAATATCCGGAAGCTCAGTGGTGACAGGTGTAAGCCATCCCTTGCGAAGCAGCGTGGCTTGTCCAACATATCATCCCAGGCAGACAGACATTGGATCCCCTTAGAATGACACCAGTACTTGAGCCAATTGTTAAAGCTGATCATCTTGTCTTTGTATTGTGGTATCATTCTTGGTGAGGGCAAGATGCTGCTCAGGGTCAGGGTCATACCAGCCTGGGCTACATAATCGGAGAGCTCCTCTATGTCTCTTTTCATGTAGTCCAGGGAGGTATGTCTCAGGTCATTCACACCAGCATGGACAATGATGGAGTCATATTTGTACTTGCTTTGGAGTGACCTGAGTGCGTGTTATGTGGCGGATCCTAGCTCGATAGACAGCTCACAGTCACCTTCTCCTTGTTCAGCCTGGTCAGTGGGACATCAGTGTGTCTGACTATGGAGTCACCTATTACTAGTGTATCAGTCAAGGTGTTTGGCCTTAAGGTCTGCGATTGGTCGACACACTGATTTATTGAAGTATGTGTTGCATGTGTTTTGTTTTGAGGTGGTGGATTTTTGGATGTCTGCTTTGGGAGCCTCTGTTGTTTTGGTAAGTTTTTTATTAGAGCCTCCGAGTATGTCTTTGTGTTTTTATGTGTTTGGTTTGCAGTTGTGGTAGGTCTATGTGGGACTGGGATTGTTGTGTGTGTGGTTTCCATCTCCTCCTGTCTGGTCATGCCAGCCCTGAGTTGAGAGAGTTCAGCCTCCAGTTTGGCTATATAGTTGCATCTCTCACATGTATTTGTGTTTGTTGGGAGGAGGAGAGGGTTGTCTGTGTACATGAGACAATTGTAGCATTGTCTCAAGATACCCAGATTGACCAGCTGAATTGGAGACGACACCAGTAATCTACCACTCGACATGCTAGAACAGTATAAGGGAGTGGTATATCTTTAAGGGAAGTGGATATTCACAGGGGTGGTAAGTAGATGTAGTGCGTTACTTAGTACGAGAGTGCTTTCTTAGTAGAGAAGTATTGAGAACAAGTGCTAGGCTTATTTTATTGCCATACTACTGATCAGTGATTACTTCATTGTTTATGTTTGCTCTATCATGTAGTAGCTTCCTCATTCTCTTGCATGGTTTGGTTATGGCTGGTGTCCACCATGCCAGATGCCTGCGTGTATGGCATTCTGTCTTGTTTTAATTTAGGATTGCATAATCCAAGCATTCCTGGCAGTGTTCATGGAATGGCTATATTACAGGTTCTGAGGTGTGGCCCATATTTTGCACCTGCACAGGACCTTTAATGGATTCCACATCAGTTTGGAGGAGTGCAAATATTGCTTTACACATGTTTTCCACTGTGGTTTTCTGGCTAGGGACTGTGGTCAGGATTTGTATATCCAGTGTGATTACTCTATGGTCTGGTTTTACCAGTGAGCAATACACTTCTCGTCTTGCCATCCAGTACCCATGTTGTTGATTATCACATCCAGTATGCTTACCCCTCTTGTGGGAGTGGTATGTTGTTCCTGGGCATTTTGGTTTATGGATTCTATGAACTTTTGTCCTACAGTGTTGGAGCTAGTATAATGCTCCCAGTCTATGTCTGGGTATTTTCAGTCACCCAATATAATGTGGTTTGGGGGACTTGATATATTCATGTATTCCAGCATAGGCCAGGTGCAGTTCCTGGTGTTGGGATGGTAGTCTGTAGCAGGCTATAAACTGGGGGGCAGTTTTAGCCACTGTTACTTGACCATGGCTAGTCCATGCTGCTTCTTGTTGTGGTACCAACATGGGGGTGTGGTTATCCTTGACAATTATTGCTAGTCACCCTCCTTTTGTAGCTTGTTCCATGTTTTGAGACTGTACAGCACAGTATGAGGTGTAACCTGGTAGTGTTAGGGTGCTGTTGTGAGCCTTGACCCAGTTTTCTGTTACAGCACAGATATCAAAATTCTCCATACTGGGTGAGTTTAGACTGCATCCATCTTGCTGTTTCGACTTATCCCTTAACTTATTCTTATCCCTTCTGATACCTATGGAGGTAGGTTTGTGTTTTGAGCCTTACCTATTCAGGGCACGCTGTGGGTAACAACAGCCTTTGCCAGTATCCATACAGCCTGCACTGATAGGTGCACGCCAGTCCTAGCAGGTGGAGCATCATGTCATGCTCAGCATGTCACCCCAGGCTGGCACACATTGGATCCCCTTTGACTAACTGCGATACTTCAGTCAATTATTGCACTTGATCATCTCATTGTCATATTGTGGCATGATGCTTGGTGAGGGTAGGATGTTAGTCAGGGTCCTCAGGTGTGCATATAGTACATGGTGTTACATTACTTAACACATGGCATTCATGCCTCAGGTGGTGCTGCAGGGCTGCCTCTGTCGGATGCGCATATTACACTTTCCTGTACATGTTTGTGAGCAGGTCATGTCATTTTAGGCATCCCTGTTATTATTTGAGTGAGTCAGAGGGGGTATCATTCCCAGGGTTCCTACTGAGCCAGTGTATGTGCTATGCATTGCCTCTTTGCCAAGGCCAGGGCATACTGGGCACGCCTCCTTCTGCCTACTGGGGCAGGCTCAGGTTGTTCCTCCTCCGAGTCACGCTCTGCCTGTGATGGCCTTGGCAATGGTGGGGGGCTGTTTGGCCCAGCCCTATGCTGGTCCTGCTGCAGCTGTTTTCGCAAGATCATATTATGTAGCATAGCACATACTATGACAATTTGGGTACATGTAGTTGGTGTGTACTGCAAGGCTCCACCAGATGTGTTCAGACAATGGAACCATGACTTGAGCAGCCCAAACACACGCTCTATTACATTACGTGTTTGTGCGTGTGCCTCATTATGGCGTTCCTGTTCAGGTGTGTGTGCGTTTCTGATGGGTGTCATCAGCCACGGCTCCAGTGCATAACCTGCATCCCCCACTAGGTGTCCGTGTGGGATGTCCCCATTGGCAAATGTCTGGTACAGCTGCGTCAAATGCCAGATGTGGGAATCGTGGTAACTCTCAGGGCAGCCAGCACACACATTCATTATTATGCCCTGGGCATCACACACGACCTGGCAGTTGATGGAGGGGAAGCCCTTGCGGTTAATGTTGGCCCTACCCTGCTCACCGGCTGGTGCTTTGATGCATATGTGCGTGCAGTCTATTGCACCCACTACCTCAGGGTATTCCGCTATTTGCTGGAAGAGACGCATATTGCTGGCCAATACCTCACGGGCATTGGGGAAATATACATGATCACCGACATGTGCTGACATGGCATCCAGGAACTGGTGCAGTACCCTGGAGGCTGATGCCTGTGATATCCCCATCATATCACCAGTTGGTCTCTGGAAGGTACCTGTTGCTAGTATTCTTAGGCCAACACATACCTTGGTTTCCACTGGGATGGGTTCCCCTCTGTTGGTTCTGTGTGTGAGGCGTGGCCTGCACAGCTCCACTATTTGTTGCAGGAGGTCTCTGTCCACTCTATAGCGCTCTACTATCTCCAGCTCATGTAACCCGTGGTAGGTGACCCTGGGCCTGTACACTCTTCTCCGTCTCCTCACTGTGGGTTGTCTGGCACCATCTGCATTGTCACCACCCTCAGCAAGTCGCCTATGTCTCATTATGACAGCTGTGGCAGCCCCTAACATTTCTGCTCTGAGTTCAGCTTTTTCAGTTTTCACTTCTAATAGCTTACTCCTGTCTTGCAGTGTCTCCTGAGAGAAACATCTTGCACTGCTGTTTGCAGATTTTTAAGTGTTGGGCTGAGCTACTATTCTGCCTGTGTAATTACCTGCTTCTAATTGTTTTCACCTGCTAGCTCCAGCAGTATTCCCTGCTAGCTTCCTACTAATTCTGTTGCTTCCTTTTTTCCTTTCTGTTTCCTCAGGGGGGAGCAGCGTGTATACCAGCAGAAACACGCTCACAGTGGCTTACACACGTGCACACATGCTTACACGGTTCAGAATCTGCTTATTCGGGTTAAAATGCGCGCACACCCGTGCAAACAGTGTTAAACATCTCCCAACACGCTCCCACATGCTCAGACTGCCTTACACGTGCGCACACTGTCTTACTTGCACTGCATGGTGTGCACACGCGCATGCACGCCCGGCAAGAAACTTTGGTGTAGGCAACAGTGTACACCTTCCATTTCTTGACTTTCCCATGCTTATGTTGTGGCACTCCTCTTTCCATGATATGTGTCTGACATCTGTCATGTAACTCTGACCTCCAATGAACTGCATTTCTTTCTGCCATTCCCCCCTGTGATGTCACCTATCTCCTACTCTGTTCCTCCCCCTTCTGTAACTCTTACACTACTCAGAATGTGCTCATTTGCTATGTGACAGTGGAATTCAGTATACTAACACTCATTTGCATCAGATTGCCTACTAATGCTTAGTTACATCTCTTAGACTCAGCTTCCCCCCTTAGCAACCACTACACGGTGGCCATGTTGTTTTGGTCTGCTGGTCCCTGCATTGATAATCCATGTATTGCATAAAACCCACATTTGTGGGTTTATAACCTTCATTTTTATGTATTATGCAGCGTAGCCCGTTTGCGTGGGGCTGCGCTGGGTTTAAACATCGGCGATCGGTGAAAAAAAGAAATTATATTTTTATTACTTTTGCATCAGGTTACCTTGCCAATGGCCACATATTTGGCCATTGGCATGCTGCCTGACACATATGCACCCTTTATTTGGAGCTGACATGGCTCCATTGTGGTTTTTGCAGAAACGTACTCAGTTGTCAACTGAGTACATTTCTGCAGCTAAAACGGCTCTTACACGGGCTGTTTTGAGCTTCCTGGATCGCTAATCATCCTCATTTGCATGCTATTCGGCTGCAAGTGAGGTGATTAGCTTATCCACGCCCACTCCGTGTAAGAGACGTTTTAGCTGGTCTCTTACACGGACTTTGGGCTGTTCCTGGATCGCGAAGGCTGCATGGAGTCTTACACTACTCTTAGACTCCGTGCAAGCCTTCGTGAATCCTGCCCATTCTTTAACATGTGATGAGGCCAATTTTAAATTTTGGGTGGTCGAGGTGGTGGACCAGTTAGATAGAGGGGGTGACTGGGAAACTAAATTGGCACACAGGGAGATGATATGGCAGCTCAGACTAGATGCCTGTAGCGGCAAGGGCCTGAATGACCATATATCCATTGTGCCAGCCCTTAAATTATTATCCAATGACCCTAAAAAACATATATAAATAACATACTAAATTTGTATTAATATATTACATATTCAATTAATTATTTATGCATAATAATTCAGCTGTACAACTATTCATAGTTATTTATTCATTTATTTATTTATATATTTACATATTATATATTTATATATTACATTGATAAATATACATATATACATTTTTATAAAGATTAATGTTTTTGGTGATATGCAGTTTTTATATGTATTTATATTTGATATATGTAAGTAGTTTTTAAATGACTATATATTGATTCATTCATATATATGTATATAATATATACAACTTATATATATATATATATATATATATATATATATATATATATTTTTTTTTTGATGGACATATATATATACATATATAAATTCACATGGGGTGTGAATGCAAAATGATATACGTTTTTAAACGTTTTATAGTTTTTTAATAACGTGTTGAGTTGAATATTTCTGTTCAATTTCATGAAAGATAGCCAGTTCACTTTATTTCAGTATATTGTTTAATCATCTTATTACTTCATTACTTAATTTCTTAATTATTTTATTGTTTTGTGATTGGGTAAAACAATGTATAAAAGGTATTCAGTGTGTGGTGATATTTGATTCTGATGAGGTCTCCAGTTTCTGGAGATGAAAGCGCTAAATCTATTTGTCAATAAAGACGTTTTGTGATACTTTTGGAATTACCCTTTGAGTTTCTGGACGTGGTGTTGGTGTTGATGCAAACGTTGCATTTTTTAGGAAGACAGCCTTCATTGTAACTCGGACTACCGTGGATTTTCATTGTTTTTATTTTTTTATTTGTTTATGGTTCCTAATATCTAAACTAAACTTCACTATATTTTCCTGACTTTATCTAGGAGACTTACTATTTCCTACTTATTTAATGGAGCAAGGCAGAGGATGTGGTGAATGGTCCTTATTGTTGTCATGCCCAAGACAGACTACTCAATACTAAGAGATTTCTCTTTGTAATATCTAAAATTTCCAAGATGGTTGGTAGAATAATTTCATCTGGCCACCTTACTCTATGTTCTCACACTATTCTCCTTTGAAACTTGAGACAGGATGTTAACATAGATGTAATAAAATGGATATGTAAAGTTTTGCTAATGCTTATGGTAGTGCCTGGAGCTTCTCCTCTATTTAATGAGATAATGAACAAAGGCTTCTTCTAGAGATGCCATCTCTGGTCCTATTCAGAGTTGTGAGATAAGCACTTCCATGGCCCAACAGGTGGTCCAATTAACAATATTTTTTAAAGAAGTAAGCCAGTTGTTTAACTCCTCTTCCAGTGTCCTTTGCTAACATATATACATACAGTCTCATATGTATATTCTTTCTCTCTCCAGCAAGACCCATTGTTGATACATTTTTTAACACAAGCAACCTTACAAACACATTTTGATTTTCAAATGCCATACAATTCTAATACAGTTGTAACATAAGCATTTATGCAAATCAGTTTGATATTCAAATACCATACAGTTCTAATACATTTGTAGAACAAGCATCTTGTATAACTTAGTTTGATATTCAAAGAACATATTCTTTACAGAACTACAGCTGGCTATGCTGGCACTAGCCCATATCATCACATCTCTCACCCCTTCGAAGACTCAAGCTAGTTTTTCAAGTGACTCTTTAGAAAAGTGGCTTGAAAGAAATAAACCTATCTGGGAATATGTTAACCCATTCCCTGTCTCAAGATTCCATCTGCATTGGTGTTGCTAAACCCACTATGGTGTTGTTCTGTCATGTCATATGCTTGCAAACCTAAGTTCCACCTTAATAACTTGGCATTTTGCTGGCTGGCTCTTTATAGCCATAGATGCCCCTCAGAATCTTCGTGCATCCTACTGCAAATACTCAGCACAGGGGCCTCCCTATCATGGTGTGGTTTCATCATGTTAACATGGTACAATTTGTGCCTCTGCCTCCTGCCTAGCATTTCTACCATGTAGTCAACATCACTGACCTTTCTTACCACTTTGAAGGGTCTCTGCCAAGCTGCCTGCAGCTTATTGTGCCTGACAGGAGTGAAAACCATAATCTGCTGCTCCACAGCATACTCTCTGGCTCACACATTTCTGTCATACCAGACCTTTTGCTGCTGTTGGACTCCTGCCAGGTTCTCCTGGGCCAGGCCCATGAGCTCCCTAAGCCTTGTCCTGAGATTTACTACATATGCCACAACAGACCACTAGTGGGATTCACACTTACCCTTCCACTCACTATGAGTCAAATCTAAAGGTCCCCTCACCCTATGCCCATACAGCAACTCAAAGGGTAAAAAACCTGTGGATTCCTGCGGCACCTTCCTGTATGCAAACAATAGATGGGGGAAATATTTGTCCCACTCTCTTAAACTGGGCTGTAAATGCCCATAGCATGGTCTTTAGTGTAGAGTTTAACGTCTTCACAACACCATTAGTCTGGGGGTGGTAGGGGGTGGTTTTTAGATGCTTCACCCTACGACAGACAAGCCATCAGGTCTGACATGAAATTGGCACCTCTGTCAGTTAGTATTTCTCTAGAGAAACCTACCCTGCTGAAAATCTCTAGCAAAGCTTTTGTCACCTTCTTGGTTACAATGGAGGACAGAGTCATTGTCTTAGGGCATCTAGTAGCATAATGTACTAGCCCTAGGATAAACTTTTTCCCTGTGGAACTTGGAGTATTTAGCGACCCCACAATATCCATAGCTACCCTGTGAAATGGCTCCTCAATCACAGGCAAAGGCATCAAAGGAGCTTTGACCTTCTCTCCTGCCTTGCCTACTTTTTGGCTCTGCCCACAGGTCCTGCAGTACCCTGTTACATCCCTGGCAATCTCACGCCAATAAAAGTTATGCATAATACATCTCTTGGTATGCTTTATGCCCATATGACCTGCAAAAGGAATGTCATGCGATATGGCTAGAAGTGCCAGACAGTAGGCTCTGGGCACTACGAACTGCTGTATTACTTCACCTTCTAGCTCTCCCTCAGGGTTACACTCTCTATACAGTAACCATTTGTCCCAGTATACAGACTTCCCTTTTCCTTGAGAATCTGGTGCCTTCCTAGCTACCCCCCCTCAAGCCTTGTAATGTTAGGTCTGAGAGCTGAGCCTGTCTCAACTCTGTCTTTGTGACTTTTCCCAGCATCCATTCCATAGGAAGTCTGGAATCTTCTGACAGTGGTGCCTCACTGTCAGCCTGAGTACTACCATTCACCTCAGCCCTTGCAGTCACCCTGTCCAAGGGAATATCAGTACCTACCAGCGGCTGTGCTCATCTTCAGGCTCACTGCTACAGGGTAGCTCCCTCACTGAATTAGCCACATTACCATTTTTAGCTTCAGATGTGCAGCCTGTCTGGGTCTCCCCCAAGCTACCAGACCCACATGCCTGTCTTCAAGCCTGACTGAGGGTCACTACATGCACACATGCTACTGCATTATCAAAATCATTCCCTATCATGACATCTGCATGGATGTCCTCAAAAACACTACTTGCTTGCTTCCTTTTCCTCCCTCCCAGTCAAGGTAAACTCAGACAAAAGGCATTTAGAATGGGATCCCTCCTAAAGCTCTGACTGGAGTGGACTGCTCAAGCAAGTAGTGCTCCTGTTTAACTATTGCAGGCCTCACAATGGTTATATCAGAGGTTGTGTCTCTCTTGGCAGTGACTTGTTTCCATCCACCAAGATAAGACACAAACTTTGGTGGTAGTTTGGTACCCCTGCTGTCTCCAGACAACCTATCACTGGCATTATGCTACTCCCACTTGCTGGCTCTCCCACCTTTTGTTCCCCACCTTGCTTCCATGGACATCTATATGCTACATGGTCCCACTGGTTACATTTAAAACATTAAACCCTTGATCCTGGCCATATACCTGAACTAGTGGCTTCCCCTGTTAATGGCGGACTCTGATGGAGTGATTTAGGCTGTCCACCATGTGTTCATTATATCCATATGCTGCACTGGGTATCCCTTTCTTGTGCAGTGATGCCCTGCTTGCTAAGTAGAGATCCCCCTTTTTCCTCAGCTCATCTGCAGAGTTGCACTCTCAGTTTGCCAACCAGATTCTCATGTCTTCAGGCAAAGTGCTAAGGGCTTGCTCCCTCACCAAAGGTCTTGCAGCCCTTCAAAAGTGGGGACCTGACACAAACTCACTCAGCTATGAAAATAAGTGCTTAACTCAGCAATATAATCACACACACTTTTATCTACCTTGCTTCTGTGTTCATAAAACTTTTTTTCTGTATGCTTCAAGTGTTAACTTAAAACATTCCAATAAACATTTTTAACTGTATCATATTTTAAGCAATCAGTATCAGAGAATTTAGAAACAGCAGTCACAGCTTTACCATGGAGTAAGAGGAATTGTACCCAGAGCTCTTGGTCAACATTATACTGTTTGCATACTCTTTCAAATACATGAATAAAACTATCAAAATTATCACCTTCTTGGTACCGAGGAAGAAGTTTACTGACCTTTATTTCTTCTGTGGTAGGGTTACTTACCTTCCCCATTATCTCCATGACCCTGGCAAAGAGTTAGCATTTCCTTTTCATGTTGCCTCTGCAGCTCATTTTCTTCAGCATCCAACTGTCACAGTTTCTCTGCTGATTCTAATTCCAAAAGGTTGGCTTCCAGTTCATCTCTTTAACTCCAGATGGATTTTTAAGTCCTCTGAGGAAAGGTTGAATTTTCTTGTTTCTGATGCCTGCAAATTCCCATCATAAGACAGGTTATCCTCCAGGATACTGGTCTGAGCTGACTAAGGCTGAAATCATTTACCCTTTAGTCAGGTTGGCATGCAACAGTCCTTTGGCTTGGCTCATCTCAGCCAACAGGTTCCTTGTGAGCTTGACATAATCCTCAGCTGACATTTTCCCTGCTCGCCCTGACTAAACTAAACTAACAAAAAAGTAAATAAATAAAACTATTGTGATATGAAACTCTGAATGTCTACCTTGTGGCTGCTGAGAGTACAAACACCTTCTTTAGTGACAACTGCTTACAGGCTACAGATGTCCAATATCAACACCACTGCTTACCAATATGTGATATCTCCACACTGGGCCTGTAATCAAGGAGCTTGAATCCTCACCATGGACACTGGAGAGGGATGTTCACTTGGAATACAAATGGATACACTCAATATTTCCAGATGTAGGCCTCTCTTCATCAAGCAGAATTTCCCTTAAGAGCACACAGGGAATGCAGTCTACCCAGGGTCGGGGTTTCTTTATATCTGTCTCCCTCCAGGGCCTCAATAAGACTCACCGCTGGTACAGTTGCAGAGTTAGGTCCTTAGCCGAGTGTCCAAGCCAAGTCCTCCAGCACCCTCTCTTTGAAACCAGTGCTTTGTGTCCCTGCTCCCAGTAGCTGACTTACATACACACTGCTAGATTTGATTTTTCAGACACGCACACACACACATACATACACACACTCACACACACACACACACACACACACACACACACACACACACACACACACACACACACTTGGGAAAGGCTGTCACAGATGTATCTTCTGTGCCCCCTTCTGCCCAGAGTATATGGTAGTTATCACTGCAACCAGATACTCCACAATCAGGTATTCAAAGGCTCTTAAGAAAAGGTATCCAGTTATACTTTGTAATATTAATACTAATACACATGGTAGTAGTTGACCAATAAAGACAGCTAGGCCTTCTGGAGTGACCTACACAGTGTCACCAAATAAATATCAGCACTCTGAAAGGTTAAATACTTTCTAAAGGGATCAGCCACAATAAAAGTTTTAAATATATTTAATAATAAATAATAAAGAGCATGAAAATACTGAATATATATTTACAGTAAACTGCAGAGTTCATACAGGACATATTGAAAATGACATTGATGGACAGACTCAGACAAAGAAAAACAATATCTAAACTAAGCGTCACTATATTTTCCTGACTGAATCTAGAAGAATTACTATTTACTACTTACTTAATACTGCAAGGCAGATGATGTGGTAAATAGTCCTTGGGCCGGATTCACAAAGGCTTGCACGGAGTCTAAGAGTAGTGTAAGACTCCATGCAGCCTTCGCGATCCAGGAACAGCCCAAAGTCCGTGTAAGAGACAAGCTAAAACGGCTCTTACACAGAGTGGGCGTGGATAAGCTAATCACCTCACTTGCAGCCGAATAGCATGCAAATGAGGATGATTAGCGATCCAGGAAGCACAGAACAGCCTGTGTAAGAGCCGTTTTAGCTGCAGAAATGTACTCAGTTGACAACTGAGTACATTTCTGCAAAAACCGCAATGGAGCCATGTCAGCTCCAAATAAAGGGTGCATATGTGTCAGGCAGCATGCCAATGGCCAAATATGTGGCCATTGGCAAGGTAACCTGATGCAAAAATATTAAAAATATAGTTTTTTTTTCGGCGATCACCGATGTTTAAACCCAGCGCAGCCCCGCGAAAATGGGCTGCGCTGTATAAAACAGAAAAACGAAGGTTATAAACCCACAAATGTGGGTTTTATGCAATACATGGAATTTCAATGCAGGGACCAGCAGACCAAAAACAACATGGCCACTGTGTAGTGGTTGCTAAGGGGGGAAGCTGAGTCTAAGAGATGTAACTAAGCATTAGTAGGCAATCTGATGCAAATGAGTGTTAGGATACTGAATTCCACTGTCACATAGCAAATGAGCACATTCTGAGTAGTGTAAGAGTTACAGAAGGGGGAGGAACAGAGTAGGAGATAGGTGACATCACAGGGGGGAATGGTAGAAAGAAATGCAGTTCATTGGAGGTCAGAGTTACATGACAGATGTCAGACACATATCATGGAAAGAGGTGTGCCACTAGATAAGCATGAGAAAGTCAAGAAATGGAAGGTGTACACTGTTGCCTACAGCAAAGTTTCTTGCTGGGCATGCCCATGAAGCGCTTGTAAGACAGTGTGCGTGCGTGTAAGGCAGACTGAGCATGTGGGAGCGTGTTGGGAGATGTTTAACACTGTTTGCGCGGGTGTGCGCGCGTGTAGAGCAGACTTAGCATGTAGAAGCCTGTTGGCAGAGCTGTAACACTGCTTGAGTAGGTGTGCGCGCATTTTAACCCGAATAAGATGATTCTGAGCCTTGTAAGCATGTGTGCATGCGTGTAAGCCACTGTGAGCATGTTTCTGCTGGTATACACGCTGCTCCCCCCTGAGGAAACAGAAAGGAAAAAGGAAGCAACATAATTAGTAGGAAGCTAGCAGGGAATACTGCTGGAGCTAGCAGGTGAAAACAATTAGAAGCAGGCAATTACACAGGCAGAATAGTAGCTCAGCCCAACACTTAAAAATCTGCAAACAGCAGTGCAAGATGTTTCTCTCAAGAGACACTGCAAGACAGGAGTAAGCTATTAGAAGTGAAAACTGAAAAAGCTGAACTCAGAGCAGAAATGTTAGGGGCTGCCATAGCTGTCATAATGAGACATAGGCAACTTGCTGAGGGTGGTGACAATGCAGATGGTGCCAGACAACCCACAGTGAGGAGACGGAGAAGAGTGTACAGGCCCAGGGTCACCTACCACGGGTTACATGAGCTGGAGATAGTAGAGCGCTATAGAGTGGACAGAGACCTCCTGCAGCAAATAGTGGAGCTGTGCAGGCCACGCCTCACACACAGAACCAACAGAGGGGAACCCATCCCAGTGGAAACCAAGGTATGCGTTGGCCTAAGAATACTAGCAACAGGTACCTTCCAGAGACCAACTGGTGATATGATGGGGATATCACAGGCATCAGCCTCCAGGGTACTGCACCAGTTCCTGGATGCCATGTCAGCACATGTTGGTGATCATGTATATTTCCCCAATGCCCGTGAGGTATTGGCCAGCAATATGCGTCTCTTCCAGCAAATAGCGGAATACCCTGAGGTAGTGGGTGCAATAGACTGCACGCACATATGCATCAAAGCACCAGCCGGTGAGCGGGGTAGGGCATACATCAACCGCAAGAGCTTCCCCTCCATCAACTGCCAGGTCGTGTGTGATGCCCAGGGCATAATAATGAATGTGTGTGCTGGCTGCCCTGGGAGCTACCATGATTCCCACATCTGGCATTTGACGCAGCTGTACCAGACATTTGCCAATGGGGACATCCCGCACGGACACCTAGTGGGGGATGCAGGTTATGCACTGGAGCCGTGGCTGATGACACCCATCAGAAACGCACACACACCTGAACCGGAACGCCATAATGAGGCACACGCACAAACACGTAATGTAATAGAGCGTGTGTTTGGGCTGCTCAAGTCATGGTTCCGGTGTCTGGACACATCTGTTGGAGCCTTGCAGTACACACCAACTACATGTACCCAAATTGTCATGGTATGTGCTATGCTACATAATATGATCTTGCGAAAACAGCTGCAGCAGGACCAGCATAGGGCCGGGCCAAACAGCCGCCCACCATTGCCAAGGCCATCACAGGCAGAGCATGACTCGGAGGAGGAACAACCTGAGCCTGCCCCAGTAGGCAGAAGGAGGCATGCCCAGTATGCCCTGGCCTTGGCAAAGAGGCAACACATAGCACATACACTGGCTCAGTAGGAACCCTGGGAATGATACCCCCTTTGACTCACTCAGATAATAACAGGGATGCCTAAAATGACATGACCTGCTCACAAACATGTACAGGGAGTGTAATATGTGCATCCGACAGAGGCAGCCCTGCAGCACCACCTGAGGCATGAATGCCATTTGTTAAGTAATGTAACACCATGTACTTTATGCACACCTGAGGACCCTGAATAACATCCTACCCTCACCAAGCATCATGCCACAATATGACAATGAGATGATCAAGTGCAATAATTGACTGAAGTATCGCAGTTAGTCAAAGGGGATCCAATGTGTGCCAGCCTGGGATGACATGCTGAGCATGACATGATGCTCCAACTGCTAGGACTGGTGTGCACCTATCAGTGCAGGCCGTATGGATACTGGCAAAGGCTGTTGTTACCCACAGCGTGCCCTGAATAGGTAAGGCTCAAAACACAAACCTACCTCCATAGGTATCAGAAGGGATAAGAATAAGATAAGGGATAAGTCGAAACAGCAAGATGCATGCAGTCTAAACTCACCCAGTATGGAGAATGTTGATATCTGTGCTGTAACAGAAAACTGAGTCAAGGCTCACAACAGCACCCTAACACTACCAGGTTACACCTCATACTGTGCTGTACAGCCTCAAAACATGGAACAAGCTACAAAAGGAGGGTGACTAGCAATAATTGTCAAGGATAACCACACCCCCATGTTGGTACCACAACAAAAAGCAGCATGGACTAGCCATGGTCAAGTAACAGTGGCTAAAACTGCCCCCCAGTTTATAGCCTGCTACAGACTACTCTCCCAACACCAGGAACTGCACCTGGCCTATGCTGGAATACATGAATATATCAAGTCCTCCAAACCACATTATATTGGGTGACTGAAAATACCCAGACATAGACTGGGAGCATTATACTAGCTCCAACACTGTAGGACAAAAGTTCATAGAATCCATAAACCAAAATGCCCAGGAACAACGTACCACTCCCACAAGAGGGGTAAGCATACTGGATGTGATAATCAGCAACATGGGTACTGGATGGCAAGACAAGAAGTGTATTGCTCACTGGTAAAACCAGACCATAGAGTAATCACACTGGATATACAAATCCTGACCACAGTCCCTAGCCAGAAAACCACAGTGGAAAACATGTGTAAAGCAATATTTGCACTCCTCCAAACTGATGTGGAATCCATTAAAGGTCCTGTGCAGGTGCAAAATATGGGCCACACCTCAGAACCTGTAATACAGCCATTCCATGAACACTGCCAGGAATGCTTGGATTATGCAATCCTAAATTAAAACAAGACAGAATGCCATACACGCAGGCATCTGGCATGGTGGACACCAGCCATAACCAAACCATGCAAGAGAATGAGGAAGCTACTACATGATAGAGCAAACATAAACAATGAAGTAATCACTGATCAGTAGTATGACAATAAAATATGTCCACACATACAATCCACTAAGGCCAGCCACAACAAGTTGAATCTGTGAATCCTGAGGCAATGTTACACCTGCCCCAAGTACACAGACAACCCCAACTCCCCAAGAAATACAAATATATGTGAGAGATGCAACCATCTATCCAAACTGGAGGCTGAGCTCCCTCAACTCAGTACTCCCAAAACTAGTCAGGAGGAGAAGGTAACCACACACACACCACAAACACAGTCCCACATAGACCTATCACAACTGCAAACCAAAGGCATAAACACAGAAAAACATTCCTGGAGGCACAAATTACAAACACAGCACAGCAACAGAGGCCTCTAAAGCAGACACCCAATCAAACAACCTCCAAACATAGCACATGCAACACATAGTACACAAAGCTGGTGTGCCAAACAGTCACAGGCCAGAAGGAGAAACAACATGCCTGATACAGTTGCAATAGGTGACTCCAGAGCGAGACACACTGCTGTCCCGCACACCAGACTGAACAAGGGAAAGGGTACAGTAAGCTGCCTGTAGGCTGCCACAATACGCCACATAACACAAGTATACAGGTCACTCCAAAGCAAGTAGAAATATGATGCAGTCATAGTCCATGCTGGTGTGAATGACCTGAGATGTACCTCCCTAGACTACATGAAAAGAGACATAGATGAGCTCTCTGATTATGTAGTCCAGGCCGGTATGACACTCACTGCTTGCAGCATCCTACCCTTACCAAGAATAATGCCACAGTACAAACATGGAATGATCAGTCATAGCAAGTGGCACACTTACTGGTGTCATTCCAAGGGGATCCAATGTCTGTCTGCTTGGGATGTCATGCTTGACAAGCCACGCAGCTGTTCCTGGGATGGCTTGCACCTGTTACCCCTGGGTGTCTGGATATTGGATAAGGCCTTTGCCACCTCCATAGAGCCTTTTGTAGGCAAGGCTGAAAAGACTAACCCACCACCCTAGAAAACATAAGCGGAAAGAAACATAAGGGTAATGCTGACCAATGCCAGATGTGTAAACCCCAATATGCATGCTCCCGAGGCCATCCCCAGTATGGAGAACATCGATGTCTGTGCAGTGACAGAAACCTGCTGCAAGCCTCCTGACAGCACACCAGCACTACCAGGTTATACCACATATCGTGTGTCATGGCCCCAAAACCTGGAACAAAACATTAAAGGAGGGTGAGTATCCATATTCAGCACAGACACCCATACGTCCAGGTAACTGACAATGCACAAGGCATTGGAGTCCACCCATGTGCAACTAACTGTAGGCAAGACTGCTGTACAGTCTGTAGCATGCTACAGACTGTAGCATGCTACAGACCACACTCTCACACACAGGAACCTCACCCAGCCGTCCTGAAGACACTGCACAGTATGAATGTTCCACCAAATACCAAACAAGGTACCACAAATTACCACATAGGTGGTAAACCATTATGTATGGAAGGAGTAATCAGGGACCTAGGGACACAAGTGGACAGTAACCTGTTATGTGACACTCACATTGCCAATGTGGCTAGGAAGACTGTCTACATTGGACACCGTATCATGAAAGGATTCACATCTATGTCAACAGAGGTCATTGTGCCCCTATACTGTTCTCTTATCACACCCATAATCTAGTACAATGCCTCATATGGGATGTACCTTACCTGACACCTGCAGCAGTTAGAAAGACCTCAAAGGTACCTCACCAAGAGGATAAAGGGTCTCAAATATATGTCATATGCTGCCTGGCTGTAGACACCCCAGCTGAATGCAGTCACATACTGCCTACACAGAGGCATTGCATGCCTGTTGTACAAGGCCATGCCCAACAGAGGAGTAATGGACATGCTCCACCCCAGAAAACTCAAAGCCATCGGAGCTGTGAGAGTGAGAGATGTCAACCTCAACAAATAATGAAATAGGATGTGCTGGAGGGACAGATACATAATCCAGAGGCTCCCTACACCCTGGACCAGAATCCCACTCCATGTTAGGCAGAGCCCCTCACTGACACTCTTCAACAGGAATCTTGCCAAGTTGATGGATGATTGTAGAGTTACACTGGGGGTCTTCACTGTGTCATGTCCAGACAGAGGCACAACAAAGCAAATCATAAATGACCATAATATTCACATAGCAAGGGGTGGCAAAAGGCACACACACTCTGGCTAGGCTAACAAATGCCCTAGGGTGGATAGCCTAGTATGAACCTATGAACCTATGAAGATACAAATTGTACAGGACACTAAGGATAATCCCAAGGCTTTCACAACTGATGGTAGGAACCGTGTTGGGAATTCACAGATATGCTCTGAATCACACAAATATCACAAACAACATACCAAACACACACACTTATTGCCAACATACATCCTGACAGGTGCAGTGCAACCCCAGAATGCAAACTATCTATCCCAGCAGACTGCTGGCCCCCTGACATTGCAGATGCTGAGGTAACAGCCAGCATCTACAAAGCAAAACACACAGCAGCAATGGTATGAGATGGTGTCCTGGGCTGAGTCCAACATGGACTCCAAGACGAATGGAATGCCAAATCACACTACTGCTCAATGTCAGCCTTACCACAGGATATGTACCCAAAGAGCAGTGTACAACAACAGTGGTCCTTCTCAACAAAGGTGTTGCCTGAATGGATACTGAAAACTACCACCCCAGAATCCTGAGAAGCTCGGTCTGCACAGCTATGGAAAGGATCAGCATGTACCGCAGACATAAAGATATTGGGGACCTACTGACACCGGACCCTACCCAGTGTGGCTTTCTTAAGTGCAGATCCTGCCCCTAAACATGTTTGACTCAATTGAAACAGTCATTAAGGTCATTGATGAGGGCAATGTGGTCCACACAGCGTAGCTGGACCTTGCAAAGGCTTCTATACAATACCCTATGTGTTCATTATAGATAAGCTCACCAGCTTAAATATAAACACCTATGTCAATAGAGGGGTTGCAAACCAGACCAAGGACAGAACAGACATGGTCAGACATGCTGCAGCCATGTCAGACTACAAACCAGATATAACTGGCATCCCACAAGGCTTGGTCCTGGGATCTCCCTCGTCTGGTATATATGTCCCATAGGTACAGGCCAACATGGAAGGACTGTGTCTGAACATGTTTGCAGAGGACTACAAACTGCTCACCATATATGATCCACCAGCTGACACAAGCATCCCACAAAAGGGCCACATAGAAACAGACAACTGGTGCCATAGCCATGTCAGCAAGCTAATTGCAGAAAAGTGTATAGTCAACCCCTGTGGATATACAGTAAGTGCCCACCAATTACCACATAGGTGTTAACCCATTACGCACTTAACATGTAATGAGAGACCTGGGAACACAAGGTGATAGATATCCTGCATTGGACAAACATGTGCTGTAGTGTTTACAGAAACATACCATATACCCACCTAATCATGAAGGTTGTCAGATCTAGATAAGGGGAGGGCATTGTGGCTCTGCAGTCATCCTTCATCAGCGTTACAATTGACGATAATAGCCCCTGTGGGATGTACCTCAGCAGACACCTCCATCAACCGTAAAGTCCCCAACAGTACCTCACCAGGAGTATCAAAGAGCTTGCACAGATGCCATGTGTTGCCTGTGTTGCTGGTATCAATAAACATGCTGCACCTTGTACAATCTGAATGGCAGTGAGCTATGCACATGAGAGACCTGAACCCCAGCACTGACTTACATAGGACAAGCTGTACTGCATGAACCATAACACAGAAGCCACCCCCACCCATGAGTAAACTCCCAGTACAGGCTACCCATAGAGTCACTTATCGATTTTCCTCAATAGGAATCTTGATGAGTGGATGGGAGATGGTAGCTTTATCCTGGGTATCACTGTCATGTCACAGGTAGACAGAGGCACAGTATACTAACCATGACATATGTCATGGCAAACTCCACTTACAATGTGTGTCGAAGGACAAACACACTCTCCGACTAGCATTAGAAATGGACTAGGGCACATCACTAGTGTTTGCAAATGTACACCTATGTTGTGGAATACACTACCAATGTTGGACAAGCCTGGTTTAAGTAGTTCATATCTGAACATAATGCAACATGGTCAGATGTACACAACTGGCCCCTAACCAGGCTGTTGTGCTCACTATCGAAATGTAAAGCAGTGATAGCACTAAAGCCCAGGATACTGTCCACCACAGTCAAAGTACTGAACCAGTACACTATACAGTACTACAGTGTTAGGTCAGTGTGAAAGGATGTTGACAACTGTATGCAAACTATCCCATGCAAACCCTGCAGGCACAGTATAATCCTGTTGTGTTCACACACAAAGCAGTTGTACAGTAACTACACAACATGACACACAACACACAACCATAAACGGGAGATATTTGTTGAAGTTCAGACTCATCCACAAATGTGGTGGGCTGCAGAGTTCAACATATGGAATGCTCACACTGGGCATGCTCACACACTTTGATAAATGAGACATATGTCAGACAACATGCCATGGGAAGGCTGAACTGGGCATGCTCACACACTTAGTCCAAATCTCAGTTTAGCAGTTGGCCACACATATCTGGTATTTTTACGTGTTATTCCAGGAACCAACCACATTACAGCAGTCTGCCCAGTGCACACAGTTAAATGACTACAGAGACATACGTGATATAGAGGATCCCTCCCATATGCAAACATCTTCCACAGATGCACAAGTTGTTCATACAAACAGGGAATGCTATGGCAATAAAGACGTGCAAACAGTCTATCAGCGACAAATAATGTGCATTTGACAATTAAACATATGGGTGTAGAGGTCAACACTAGGCTGTTTGCCCTAGGGAATGACAGCTTAGCCAGAGTGTGCTTGGCGTCTGCCTCCCCACAGGATGCACATTCCCCTTTCTAAACACCGATGATGTCAGCACCCTATAAGTACAGCAGGAGAAGCGAAGCCTCCTAGTCATGCAAATAGCGCGCTCCACTGATGCGTCAGTCTCAAGTGTCATAACATAGCTAGGTAGTGGTTTGAATCCTGCAAATGCTCAGTGGGTGTGTGTAAGTGGGGTTGGTGTGTGTGCAAGTGTGTGGGAGAGAAATGCCCCTTTTGGCAACTGGGAAAACACACTACAGGATGCACATTCCCCTTTCTAAACACAGATGATGTCAGCACTCTATAAGTATAGCAGGAGAAGACAAATCTCCCCGTAATGCGACTAGCGCGCTCTGCTAATGCGTCTGTCTCAAGTGTCATAACATAATTAGGTAGGGGTTTGAATTCTACAAATAGCAAGTGTGTATGTTTGGCTGAGGGGGGTTAGTGTGTGAGAAAAATGTCCCTTTTGGCAACTAGGAGAACAGACTACAGGATGCACAATCCCCTTTCTAAACACTGATGATGTCAGCACCCTATAAGTACAGCAAGAGAAGAAAAACTTCTTAGTAATGCGAATAGCGTTCTCTGCTAATGTGTCCATCCCGAGCGTTATAACGTAGTTAGGTAGGGGTTTGAATCCTGCAAATGGCAAGTGTGTGTGTTTGGCTGAGGGGGATTAGTGTGTGTACAATTGTGTATGAGGAAAATGTCCCTTTTGGCAACTAGGAGAACGGACTACAGGATGCACATTCCCCTTTCTAAACACTGATGATGTCAGCACCCTATAAGTACAGCAAGAGAAGAAAAACCTCCTAGTAATGCGAATAGCGCACTCTGCTGATACGTCCGTCTCAAGTGTCATAACATAGTTAGATAGGGGTTTGAATCTTGCAATTGTGTGTGTTTGGCTGATGGGGGTTAGTGCGTGTGAGGGAAATGTTCCTTTTGGCAACTAGAAGAATAGACAACCGGATGCACATTCCCCTTTCTAAACACTGATGATGTCAGCACCCTTTAAGTACAGCAAGAGAAGAGAAACCTCCCAGTAATGCGAATAGCACACTCTGCTAATGTGTCCATCTCAAGTGTCATAATATAGTTAGATTGGGGTTTGAATCCTGCAAGTGTGTGCTTTTGGCTGATGGGGGTTAGTGTGTGCGAGGGAAATGTCCCTTTTGGCAACTAGGAGAACAGACTACAGGATGCACAGTCCCCTTTCTAAACACTGATGATGTCAGCACCCTATAAGTACAGCAAGAGAAGAAAGATCTCTCAGTAATGCAAATAGCGCACTCCGCTAATGCGTCCGTTTCAAGTGTCATAATATAGTTATATAGGGGTTTGAATCTGGCAAGTGTGTGTGTTTGGCTGTGGGGGATTAGTGTGTGTGAGGGAAGTGTCCGTTTTGGCAACTAGGAGAACAGACTACAGGATGTACATTCCCCTTTCTAAACACCGATGATGTCAGCACCCTATAAGTACAACAAGAGAAGGAAACCTCCCAATAATGCAAATAGTGTGCTCCGCTAATGCGTCCGTCTCAAGTGTCATAACATAGTTAGATAAGGGTTTGAATCCGGCAAGTGTGTGTGTTTGGCTGAGGGGGGTTAGTGTGTGTGAGAAAAATGTCCCTTTTGGCAACTAGGAGAACAGACTACAGGATGCACATTCCCCTTTCTAAACACTGATGATGTCAGCACCCTATAAGTATAGCAGGAGAAGGGGAACTTCCCAGTAATGCAAATAGTGCACTCTGCTAATGTGTCCGTCTCGAGTGTCATAACATAGTCAGTTAGGGGTTTGAATCCTGCAAATGGCAAGTGTGTGTTTTTACCTGAGGGGGGTTAGTGTGTGTGAGGAAAATGTCCCTTTTGGCAACTAGGAGAACAGACTACAGGATGCACATTCCCCTTTCTAAACACTGATGATGTCAGCACCCTATAAGTACAGCAAGAGAAGGAAAACCTACCAGTAATGCAAATAGCGCACTCTGCTAATGCGTCAGTCTCGAGTGTCATAACATAGTCCGATAGAGGTTTGAATGCTGCAAATGGCAAGTGTGTGTTTTTACCTGAGGGGGGTTAGTGTGTGTGAGGGAAATGTCCCATTTGGCAACTAGGAGAACAGACTACAGGATGCACATTCCCCTTTCTAAACACTGATGATGTCAGCACCCTATAAGTACAGCAAGAGAAGGAAAACATCCCAGTAATGCAAATAGCGCACTCTGCTAATGTGTTTGTCTCGAGTGTCATAACATAGTCAGATAGGGGTTTGAATCTTGAAAATGGCAAGTGTGTGTTTTTGCCTGAGGGGGGTTAGTGTGTGTGAGGGAAATGTCCCTTTTGGCAACTAGGAGAACAGACTACAGGATGCACATTCCCCTTTCTAAACACTGATGATGTCAGCACCCTATAAGTATAGCAAGAGAAAACAAACCTCCCAGTAATGCAAATAGCGCACTCTGCTAATGTGTCCGTCTCGAGTGTCATAGCATAGTCAGATAGGGGTTTGAATACTGCAAGTGTGTGTATTTGGCTGAGGGGGGGTAGTGTGTGTGAGGAAAATGTCCCTTTTGGCAACTAGGAGAACAGACTACAGGATGCACATTCCCCTTTCTAAACACTGATGATGTCAGCACCCAACAAGTACAGCAGGAGAAGGTATGTGGCATGGACAATGACTGAGTCATATGTGTCCATGCCTCTGACCGACCTGTATGCTTGTGTTATGTGGTAGACCATAGTGCCCCACAGGCATATCACTGTGACCTTCACCTTGTCCAGCCTGGTGAGCATGACCATACTGTACCGGACAATAAAGGTAGCTAACACAACTCTGGCAGGTGTTTTGTCTAGCATAACAGGCTGTGACTGGCACACAGGATTTGTGTGCTATGTGTTATGTGTGATGTGTTCAGGCATAACGTATGCCTGTGTGCCAGCTGCAGAGCTGTGTGCCGCTCAGGCAGGATGCTATTTCAAGGCTCCACGAATGGCCCAGTGTGTTCACGTGCTTGTATTGCTGTCAGTGTAGGTCTACATCAGACTGGTATTGTAGTCACTGTAGTATTGCATGCCACCTGACGGGTTATGCCAGTACTGAGTTCAGAGTGCTTAGTCCCCAGTTTGGCTATGTGGTTCCATCTCATACATGTGGTGTACGTCCATGTGTAGGGTAGAGGGTTGAGTGTGTACATGTGGCAGCTGTGACATTGCCACATGACCCACATATTCCACAACTGTTGCATAGAGGTGACTGACAACTGACCTTTGAACATGCTACCATAGTATTGTGATTGCCATGGTGATTAACAGTACATAGGGCTAATGGGGAACAAGGTACATAGGTTCATAGGTTCATAGCGTCATACTAGGCAATCTGCCCTAGGGCATTTAAGAACCTAGCCAGAATGTGTTTGGCTGTCGCCATCCAATGTAAATATATCTTGCCATGCCCTTTTCCGAGGTTAGTATACTGTGCCTCTGTCTAACAGTGACACAGAAGTGATACCCGGGGTAAACCTACAATGTCCCATCCACTCATCAAGATTCCTCTTGAAGAGAGTCAATGAGGGACTCTTCCTAACCTGGACTGGGATTTTATTCCAGAGTGAAGTGAGCCTCTGGGTTATGAATCTGTCCCTCCAGCATGTCCTATTTATTTCAGTGTTGAGGCTCAGGTCTCTCAAGCGTGTATCCCGATGGGATTTGGATATTCTCAGGTGCAGCATGCCCATTAATTCTGGGTTCGACATGGTGTTATACATTAGGCACAGATCACCTCTGAACAGGCGGTATGCCACTGAGTAGAGCTGGGGTTTATTTAACCGGTCAGCATATGGCATCTGTTTGAGCCCTTTGATCCTCTTGGTGAGGTACTTGTGGGGTCTTTCCAGTTGCTGCAGGTGTCTGGTAAGGTACATCCCGACAGGGGGATTGTACTCAATTATGGGCCTGATGAGGGATGAGTAAAGAGGCACAATGTCCTCCCCTGATGTAGATGTGAATCCCTTCATGATAGTGTGGGCTATATAAATGTCTTTCTAACCACTTTGGCCACGTGGTTGTCAAATGAGAGACTGCTATCAACTTGGGTCCCCAGGTCCCTAATTACTTCTTCTGTACATAATGGAGTACCACCTATGTGGTACTTTGTGGGCACTTTGTTTTTGCCAAAGGGGATGACTATACACACTTTTGCATTCAGCTGGAGGCCATGGCTCTGGCACAAGTTGTCTGTTTCTATGATGCCCCTTTGGAAGATGCTTGTGTCGGCTGGAGAGTCGATTATGGCGGCCAGTTTGCAGTCATCTGCATATTTGGTCAGCCACAGTCCTTCCGTGTTGGCCTGTACCTCCAATAAATATATACCAAACAAGAGAGGTCCCAGAACTGAGCCTAGTGGGACACAACTCGTAACTGGTTTGGAGTCTGGCATGGCTCCAGCAATTCTAACCATGTGGGTTCTGTCCTTGAGCCAGTGTGCAATCCATCTAGTGACATAGGGGCTTATATTTAAGCTGGTGAGCTTCTCTAGAATGCCCAAGTGGGGTATTGTTTTGAAGGCTTTTGCGAGGTCCAGGTAGGCTGTGTGAACCACCTTCCCCTCCTCAATGGCCTTGGTGACTGTTTCAAAGAAATCAACCAGGTTTGAGAGGCAGGATCTGCCCTTAACAAAGCCAAACTGGGTATGAACCAGTGTCTATAGGTCCGCAATATCTATATCTATGTGGTCAATGATGATCCTTTCCATAGCTCTGCAGACCAAGCTAGTGTGGCTTATGGGGTGATAGTGTCCAGGATCTGTTGAGGCACCACCTTTCTGTAGAGGGACCACTGTTGCTGTATGCCACACTTTGGACACATATCCTGTAGTAAGGCTGGGATTGAACAGTAGGTTTATGTTTGGTAGTAGCACGTCTTGGTGGTCATGTAGCACACAGCCCGGGACACTGTCTCGTCCCATTGATGCAGTGCGTATTGCTTTGGAGAGGGCGGCTCTTACCTGAGCATCTGAGATGTCAGGGGGGCAGCACTCTGCTGGGATACATATTTGCCCTTTCAGTGTGGAGGGGGGTGAGAAGTTTGCACTGAACCTGTCAGCTAGAATGCTGGCAATGTCTGTGGGTTTGGTGTTTCTATTGACATTTTGGACTACCTCTGAGCATATCTGGGAATTACCACCCAGGTTCCCTCCTAACATAACTAAAGAAAGCCTTGTGATTATCCTTAGTGTCCTGTGCAATTTCTGTCGAAGCTGGCCTTAGACAATCTTATGAGTGCCTGTAGTTATTTGCTAATACTGATCAGTGATGTCTTCCCTATCTGTAAATTTGCTGTATCATTTGGTAGCTTCCTCCTTCTATTGTGTAGTTTGTTTATGGCTGGGGTCCACCAGACAGGACGTCTGCCTTTGGAGGATTGGGTCTTGGTTTTATTCGGCATCACATGATCCATGCATTCCTGAAGGCGTCCATAGAATGCGTTTATAGAGGAATCTGCGGTCTGGTCTGTAGTTTCCACAGGCCCGGGGGCTTTGAAGGTTTCCACCTCAGTTTTGAGGAGTGTGAATTTGCTTTAGAGAAGTTGTTCACTGTGGTGTTCTGGGCAGGGGGTGGGGTCGGGATGTGAATATCCAGTGAGATTAGTTTATGGTCCGATCTTACCAGTGAGGGATACACTTCTGGTCTGGAGCATAGAGTCCCCATGTTGGTGATGATCAGGTCCAGTATGTTTCTACTTCTTGTGTGAGTGGTAACAAGTTGTTCCATAGCATTTGAGCTCATATATTCTAGGAATCTTTGGCCTAGGGTGTTGGAGCTAGAGTCATGCTCCCAGTCCATGTTTGGGTAGTTGACGTCGGGCCAATATAATGGTGTTTGGAGAGACCTTCATATTTCCACTGTTCACAGGACGGCCGAGTGCAGTTCTTGGGTTTGGGAGGGTGGTCTGTAGCAGGCTATAACCTGGAAGGCAGTTTCACCCATTGTTAGTTGCACATGGATAGTCTCTGATGCTTGGTGCTTTGCCACCAACCTGGAGGTGTGGGTATCTTTGATGAATATCAATACTCCCCCTCCATTTGTGGTTCATTCCAAGTTTTGGTGCTGAATAGCATGGTATGAGGTTAAACCTGGTAGTGCTGGTGTGCTCTCAGTAGCCCTGAACCAGGCATCTGTTACTGCACAGATATCGATGTTCTCCATGCCAAGGAGAGTTTCGGGTGCATGCATCTTGAGGTTTAGACTTCTGGCGTTGGGTAGCATTACTCTTAGTTTCTTATCCCTTGTGATACCTATGAAGGTGGGTTTGTCATTTGAGCCTTGCCTAACATAGGCACTATGGGGGTAGCAAGTGCCTTTGCCAATATCTGAAAGCCCAGGGGTGACAGGTGCAGGCCGTCCCTAGCGAAGCAGGTGGTTCAACAGAAGATGAATATGTGAAGGTGTAGTGCCTGTGATTAGTTAGCAGTAGCATATATGACTGCACACGTGGACACATGCCAGGTAAATCATATGCACTGTGTCACAGGCAATGTACATGTGAACATGACAAACAGTGACATTCTGTCAAGTGAGACATGGACATACATATAGTAAGCTATGCAGATGGCACTAGGAGTCCACAGAAGCTCTATAACTATGCATTGCAGGTGTGATCAGTATTCCAGGGTAATTGCAAGCAAACATGCATGCAAACAAAGCTACAGTAAACAGGGCTGCATGTAGTCCATTGTACAACAAACAAGCTGTACCACTTCCAGTAGGTAACACTACAAATATGCAGGCACTATGCACATGTACATGGAAATACATGGGTCAGATGGCTATGGTCCAGTCTCAGCGCACACAAGTGTACAGACCATGTACTGTCAGGATGTACAATAACTGGATGAAAACCCATGTGCTCATACCTGCAGTAATACACATGCCAAATAACAGACACTGAGCCTTCACTCAGTGGTTCCATACTTAGTAGGATGTATGCTACCTGGCCTGCCACCACAGTATCCCTGACATATATGGGGACTCTCCCTCCTGTGACAGTTAGTTTTGTGTGTTGGGGCTGTCTAGCATGGTATGAGATGTGAGCTTGCAGTGCTAGGGTGCTCCTGTGTGTGCTGTACCAGTCGTGTAGTACTGCACACATATCAACATCCTCAAACATCCGCATTGCAGAGTCCAGTGTGGGCAACATGCCACATGCAGTTTACATGTCCATCATTGCATATTACTACATTCATTACCTTATCCCCTGTGCTACCTATGTATGTAGCCTTCTGTTGACATCATTACCACCAGTATGCCAACATGTGCAGATGATACACTATGGTACTTACCATGGGTGTAGACAACAGTACATGACAATCACACCCTTACTGCATCAGGCATGCTGTGATATACCCACAATTAATTCAGCACACAGTACTGTTAACAACATGATACTATTACTACACATCTATGTGGTCACCCTGTGCATCAGCAACATGTTAACCTGTACCTGCACAGTTGTTACAGATTGCAGGAGGTGGCACAGTTTCATCATATGCACAGGGTGTGAACTTGGTATGCCTGAGTCAGCCACCGATACCACCGATTGACATGTATGTGTATGTGTGTTGGTGAGGGACAGCAGTAGAAGGTGGGGCAATGTTGATGCAGTGTGTGCATGTATGGAACCGGTCTAATATGTCCCCACAACGTCTGTCTATGACATCGGTGAAATCACGGATGGCAGCCGCAATGTCACGCATACTGTCAGTCATGGCTGTGCGACATGCTGTCAGCTCCCTCAGACCCTGTCTGGTGTACCGTTCCATACGTGACTGTGCCTGCATGACAGCCCGAAACATAGCTGAGGTTGTAAGACCTCTGTGGGCACGTCTGACAGGGGCAGTACGCCCACGGATGCTCCCACGAGAACCCCTGGACATCTGTCTGTGTGGTACCATCTCTGGGCCATGCCCATGGCTGCTGTGTGGGGAGGCATGTGCCACAGATACCACATTACCCTGGTCAATGCCCACTGTATGCTGTCCATCAGCTAGGGACATTGGTGACAAAGGGTGTATTGGCAGGATAACTGTGCGCATTGATGGGGTCGACAGCTGTGTACTGTCAATCGGCTGATCAATGGCGGACCCTGGCATACCTTCCTGTGCCATTACACAGATGTCATCATTATCAGTACCCATGGCACCTGATTCAGGTTCCCTGCTACATGACACCAGAGCAGCACCAGAACCTGTGGGAGGGAAACAGGAAACACAGTTTACAATGTCTACACATTACCAGTGATGCACACATGCACACATGCGCACATGCACACATGCGCACACGCACACATGTACAGGTGCACACATGCGCACATGCACACATGCACAGGTGCACACATGTGCTCATGCGCACATGCACACATGCACACATGCACAGGTGCACACATGCACACATGCACACATGCACACATGCGCACATGCACACATGCACACATGCACAGGTGCACACATGCGCACATGCACACATGCACACATGCACACATGCACACATGCACACATGCACACATGCACAGGTGCACACATGTGCACATGCACACATGCACACATGCACACATGCGCATATGCACAGGTGCACACATGCACACATGCACACATGCACACATGCGCACATGCACAGGTGCACACATGCGCACATGCACACATGCACACATGCACAGGTGCACACATGCACACATGCACACATGCACACAGTTTCACACAATTGTACAGTACTCAGTATGCGTGATATCAACACACAGACACAGACACACCTACATGCATACAAAGAGCACTACTAAGTGAGCCGAATATTACTATTACTATCAAGACTATTACAGGAATTGTTAATACACACTCACCAGCATGGATAGGCTGCATTGCTGTTACACCGGAGGGACCTGCAGATGTGAAGAAACTAATGTCAGTGGGCACAACTGTGCCATTGTTACTGAGTATGATACAGGTCAGTAGTACAACAGTCGCCTTTCACAGTTCAGCTGCTAATATTGAGGATATCACACTTGCACATTAAATACAATGGTGACAGCTACAAACCAAGGACACACCTCACACATGCATTAACTACCAGTGTACACAACAGTCAACTATACATATGGCATATTATCTGCACGTTCACTGTCTTGCTGCTGCGTGGCTCCAGCCTCCATCATAATGCATGTCTGCTGCTGTTGTTGTTGCTGGCGGACTGGAGCCACTACACTCATGAGTAGTCCCTCCAGTCTGGTGAGTGGGGGATGTGTAGCCACCCCACAACCTGTGGCGACCTGTTGCCTGTGGATATCCGACGCACGCTGACGGACATTTCTGATTAAATCACTGCAGTGATGTCGTACCTGCTCATATGTCCTATTATGCGTGCCTATGTCTTTTACCCGACGGACCAGGTCTTGCCACAGTGCAGCCCTCTGCTGCTGATTCTGGCTGGTGCGGGAAAAGAGTATTGCATAATTGCGCACCAGGCTCTGGTGTATCTCCTCATCCTCAGCTGTGGAGTAAGTGGGATTCCGCGGGTGAGCCATGTACCTGAAAAAGAAAATAACCTGATATCAGCAATATATGTCAACAGAATTTGGCACACATACTACACATGCTACTCGACTGTTATGATACAACATATCTCCCATATATAGCATCTGTCTGTCTATTGGTGGATACACATGTAAACGGCCAGGTATCAGTGCTCAGCCAGCAACTGTGCAACAGTACCTGGCACACTCCATACGACATACTACCAAACCCCAGCAGTCAGAACTCTGATTCAGGTCAAGAGCACCTCCTCACTCTGGGGGTTTATATCTAGGTACTGTATGGCCTACATCATTAACTACTGTGAGCTGACCACACACTAATTGCCCTGGATATACATATCCCACCTCCACCACCAGCACAAACGACTATAGTGAATGACATTACAGATGCAAACTTTACACTTTGTAACAGTGACATGATATCCTTTCAGCCCACTGGGCCAGTGGCAGATACAACCCACAATGCTGACCCCTACACAATTGCTTTCTACAGACATCTCCGAGAATGCATGGATCATGCAATCCCATATATGACCAAGACACTCTCCACAAAGGGACAGCATCCTGTCTGGTAGACCCAAGCCATAGACAGATTGTATTACAGAAGATGGAAGCTACTGCAAGACAGACCATAATTCCATAAAGGGAGGGCATGTCTGAGCAGCACTAGTAAGGATCTATTTTCCATCATACAAACATCCATGGGCAACTTTGAGAGGGAAATCAAGAGGGACACTACAGGTAACCAGAAGGCCCTCTTCAGTTATGTTAGCAACCTGGTCAGAATCCATCCTCTATGCCCATAGTTAGTACACAGCAACAAATATTTCACTGACACCACAGATATTGACAACATTGTGGCAGACAAGTTCAGTGCAGGTGTCACCCCGCCCTCTCCCCCAAAATAAGACATAGTTATCCCAGCTGACTGTAACCTCCCTGTCATCACAGATGTCCAGGTGAGAGCCACCCTCAGGAAAGCAGAATACACAACATGAATGGGACCTGATGGTATCCCCAGTTGCATGCTACATAAACTCTGACAGGAGCTAAACACACATATAGAAGTGCTATGTAACACTAGCCTGACTACAGGATATGTACCTATACACTGGCGCACAGCAGCAGTGGTTGCACTCCACGAAGGAGGCACCTCAACATACCAATACAATACAACACAATACATTACATTACAATACAATACTATATAATATGCTATTGCCCCTGGGACTACAGCAGCATACTGTTCTGCTACCTTGACCATTGTGACACATGTGGTGTAATGGTACCTGCTGCTGTCACACAGTTACACAGGGTGACTCATATGGCATATTATTTATCTGACTAACATTCAGCAGGGGTATGTGTGACATGTACTCATGGGGAGTCTTGCTTCTTAACACTGTGTGGTTTATTGCAGGGTATGTCTTATCTGTGGGTAGGAACTTTTACCTCCGCATGTGCTCTCTATTGCAGTGGCATGGATGACACACAGCAGTCATTTAGGTTGTGGATGGTGTGAGGTGTTACTATAGTTGTTGGACATCTGTCATGGGTGTGACTTACGTATGTAAATCCGGGAGTGGTAACCTCTATGTGGGTAGTATATGTGTACTCTGTGGTGTCGTCAGTCACTGTGCATTGGTAATGTGTTTGAGTGCATTGTCACAGTGTTGTACATGTCACTGTGTCCTTCTCCATATCTGTAGCTGTCATGTGAGGTCCATACCATGGCATCCATTATGTGGTGTGGAGGGGTACACCGACCTACATGTCCATAGCTGACACACCATGTCTGCTGACACATACCATGTGCATGTATTCCAGGAATAGTGTGCCACTGTGAATATCATTGGGGCCACTATTGTACACATTTATGACACTGTTCACCCCTGACACATGCAGTGGTGGGCAGCCAATCACATATCTGGTGGTTACTGGTATAGGTGATTTGAAATGTGGTATGGTACTCCAGTTTTGACACTGGTGTTCACTCCATGCCTTTGTCACCAGGCACCCTGTTGCAATACATCTGTACACATGTGCCTCACTCAGAATTTATATACATCTCTCTCTCTCTCTCTCTCTAGATATATATATAATATATATATATATATATATATATATATGTATATAGATATATCTATATGTATATATATATATATATATATATATATATATATATATATATGTCTGTATACATATACACATATATATATTGATGTACATATATTGCTATAGATGTGGAGAGGGGGAGGACACAGAGGGGGTGAGAGTGACAGAGGGGGTGGGACAGGGTGTGGTGAGGTTGTCATATACAGTCATACCTGTAGATAGTCAGATCAGTCTGTCTACGTATATGTATCTACATATATCTATATCTGTATGTGTGCATTACATATATATGTTTGTACATATTCTATCTATCTACATCTGTCTATGTATTCCTACATCTCTCTCTATGTATGTATACATATATGCATATCATATATATATATATATATATATATATATATATATATATATATATATATATATATATATATATATATATACATACATACATATGTTGACATACATACGTATCCATATGATAGACAGGTATATCAACATGTTTGCCTACCATACTGTATACACACACTAACATACTGCTAAACATACATAACTGTGAAACCTACTTTGTACATTGCACTACAACCTACAGTCAACCTACATTGATATGTGCACATAGATGCTCTCGCATACAAATGTATGTACAGCCTTCACTGATAGTTGCTGTATGTCCCCTGCCCTTTGCACATCTAATTATACATATGGATACAGACCAATGACACATATGGAGGGTTCACAGTATGTAGACCTTTATAGTATTACTTTACATTACCTGTGTTTGTCACAGCTGCTTGTGTTGCCATCTGGTTTTCTGTCCTGCTGCTCCACTTCCCAGTTGTCAGCTTTCAGGTGGCTGTTGCTGAACAATTTGTTTGTGTCTGCTTAATTTCAATTCTCTGTCTCTGTCTCTCTCTCTCTCTGTCTGTCTGTCTGTCTGTCTCTCACGTCCTCCTCAGGGTGCAATGAAAGTATTGCATGTGTGGACTGGGAGTACAGCATACTTTTGTAGGTATTTGCATATGCCCATGTGATGGCCTCTGCACCAGTTGTTAGCCAGCATTTGCTAATTGCATGCAGCCAGTTGTGTACTGATTGCAGTTCTCACTGTGATTTCAGAACAGTGCTATAAAAAGGTATGTGAGATAGGCGTAGCCCTTTCAGATTTTAAGGGCAGAGACCATGCTGTTATGCTGTGGACAATGTTCTGTGAGTGTAAATGTTGGTATCTCTCTCATATTTCCAGCTGTGTTGTAGATTAACATTCCTCCATTCATTTCTCCAGTTTCCTGTACTAACTGTGTATGTACACTGACACCTACAGCTACTACTACTGTTAATGTGTGTGTGTGTGTGCTTTCCTTTCACTTTTGCTTGCACTTTGTTGCTAAGGCTTCAATATTTGCCCTTTACAGTCACTACTTGTATCCCTGCTAGGTGTCCTGACTGTAGTGTGCTGCTGTAGCTTTCCTATTTTCCATGTACATTCACACATTGGAATGCTTGCTATATCTGCTAGGGTGTTACAGCATGCAGTGTGGTCTGGCCATGGTGTGGGCCTTGACATCTATTAGGGTATTTGAGTATGCTGCTGAGCAGGCCCCAGAGACTTTCAGGTTCATCTGTTATCTGCCTCATGGAAAGGTACATATCAGTGGGATACACCCATTAAATTGTCTGGTATGCTGCAGTTGTGACTGTGGGTTAGCATGAGCATATGTATTACTACACTTATTCTGCCATGCAAGTGGTGAATACTTTCAGGACTCCATAGTTACCATTGCATGTGTTGTTACACCTTTCTGCCTACTGTTTGTACATTTCACATGGAGTCTGTGAGGCATTCCTGTAAGTCATTCACTGTTGCTATGTCTAGGCTCTTAACTATTCAAATATGGTGGTGTCAGACCTCTCATGTGTACAAATATTTGCAGGTTGTCCACATTTCTGCCTCATATTTTGGTCAATATCTCATGCACAGCTTTTTCTGGCAAATCACTCTGGGCTCAAGTCAGAATATAGTGACAAACATTCAAGTTTCAGACTTCATACCCTTCCAAACATCCCACAAAATGCAGACCCTGTTACTCTCTGAACTGTCTGCGTTTGTTGTAACATTATTTGTAATGTGTCCCTGGTTTTGGGCCTTTGCTCCACATATTTTATTACTTGGTCCGGATGTGTTCCTGTAAGAGGTTGTGGGGTATGGGCAGTGATTATCCTGCTGTGAGTATGTGTGTGGCTTGCAAGGTGCTATAGTGACATTATTACCTACTAGCTACCAACTAGCATGGCTGTTTCTGTTCACACACTACTATTATGGAAATCCACTAGTTTGGATAGTAATTCTAAATGACATGCTTTGTGTACTACACATCTATATTCCCTTTACATTCATTCCTACTATTACATGATATATTTATTTTAGCACAATGATCTTGTATAAGAGTCATGGCTTAGTGGTAAGTCATGCAGACTACTGTTTCCTGGGTTCGGGACTGCCAGTGGGATTTTATTTTGCTTCTGAACTAACTACAAGACCTGTCAATCAAATTGACTAAGGCACTTTTAAGCAGTTGTAACCGGGTTAGCACTGGTTTGCGCGGAGCTCACGCATGCGCACTGGCGTTTAGCTCCACTCACACAAGCGCACACCCGCTTACAACCGCTTAAACGTGCTTACTCTTGGGCACACCCACGCTATTTTCATTTGAAAGAAATGAAAATGGGGGACAGGAAAGTGGTGAAAAAGGGGTCACAAAGAGGGTACGACAGTAGGGAAACAAGCTTGGGTTTTGCAGGAGGGATATAGGTAAGGCCCATAGCTGTCCATTCCTTCATCAGCAACAGCTGTGCATATGTTTGTAATGTGGTGTGACATTTGATACCTTCCACCCCTGAGAGAGGTGTAAGGACAACAGTAATACTTGTTGTACAGCCAATTGTAATTGATAGTTTCCATGTCTGGTAGACATATGTGCGGAATGGGCAGCTATGTATGGGGCGTAATTTTTTTGTGGGTACAGAGTGCCCTTTTTTTTTTTTTTCAGGTGAGAGTGGTATGTCAGGTGAAGGAGGTCGGTACAGCTGGGGAGGTAGGTTGGATAGGTAAACAGACAAGACAAACAAGATGCATACAGGGGTGGTGTATGACATGTGTGGGGAAGTTACACAATTGACGGGGAAGGAGGTTTGGATATCCAGAGCCCATGAGCCCACAGATGGCAACAGTGGAACTGATATCCCCACCCATAGGCAGTTGCCACTGTTCCTTCACTGCCCAGGACGGGGCTGTGCTGGGGGCTGTGTAGGCTGGGCAACAGGCATGCCCGTAAGTTGTGCCACCCGTGCCTCAAGCTGGCATAGGGGCTCGAGAACAGAGTCCGGAATCTCCCTACGCACCACAGTCCGGACGCTACGGAGGGTGAGTGGTGGTTCTCCTCTGGCCACACTTGCAGAGGGGGGGCGAGCCCCATCCCCTGCAGCGCTTCCACCCGCAGGTGGCACAGGGCCACCGGAGGAGGGTCCAGACTTGGCACTAGTGCCAGGTGCACTCGCCAGCTGAGGTGGGAGAGGTGGGTCCGCTGGAACCCGCCTTCCCATGTTTTGCATTATGTCATGACAGTTTGGGTTAGTGACATATAATACCATTCACAATTAGTTGTAACAACATGCATTAGTATTCCCATTAACCAAACACCCAGATATTCACACCATTGAACAGCATGCATAACACATGCATAATTTGAACAGCAATACACAGTCCCACAACATGCAGGGTTAATTGATGGCAACAGGCCATCAGGTTTGGATGTATGAACAGGGCAGATGCATCAATAGACATGCAAATATATATGGCCCAACAGGACAAATGTCCAGGGGTGTTAATTGTGATTGCACATACCATTTTCACGTGGAATGGGTTATATGTGGTTATAGGGTGGGGTGAAGAAAATAATATTAACACCTTCAAATACCAATACATATGCTGTACAGTTCTAATAGCTACAGATATATACACACTACTGTTCTAACTACAGTTTCCTATATGATAACTATTTCAACTTGGTGATAGGACTGTTACTGCAACATCAATATACATTTTATTGTTCTTCATACACATTTCATATATAGCTTTGTTCAGCTACATCATCCTGCTACATTTGCTTTATATAGCTGTAGACAAGTGTGGATGTTTGGTATATCAGACAATCATACTATCTGCATATTGCAGACTGAGAGCAACATATCTAGATTTTGGGATACACATTCCAGATGCAGCAACACTTTGAACAGATTTTGCTGTTTGGTTTGGATTCTCACATGCATTTCATTCTGTCTTGACTGCAGTATACTTTATTCAGGGGTTATTACTACTGTATTGCTGGATTCATGACACTTTCTCACACTCCCTCACTTGTTTTCATTTTACTATTCAGGATGGTACTTACTTCTAGACTTTATTGACATGTTTTACCTGTAGTTATTACAATCCTTTCCAGCAGTCTCACTTCTGTCATGTTTCAGTATTTCAACAGGGATATATTTCACACATGTGATTTCATCATCTTCTGCAGCTATACTTTTCAGCCTGCTGCAGGTTGTGTACTATTTTCTTACAGGTGGGGCATTTTTATTTCAGAATTTATGTCAGACATTTTCATTTTTCTGTTGGGCTTACAGGCTGAAACACACTTTTGTAATCAAGCAATACTTGCAGACACTTTCACACTGTTACTTGCACATTTTATTCCTTAGTGACTACACTGCATTCTTTTGCTGACTGTCATACTTTTTTATTTCTTTACAGTTACTGGTAGTGGATTACTGACCTGCCTGGTGGCACAACCGCACCAGCCTATCGCCATAGGCTCTGCAGTTCACAGAACGGACACCTGCAGCTGTAATATAAATGAAGTAATATTGGAATACACATCTCCATAATATCAGCTAGTTTAATTTCTTACATACATAATTAAATGTAACTTACTCAGTAGTGGGGCGTTGGGTGTTTGCCGGGCCTCCTGGATCCAAAGGTTTAGTTGGTCCTGCTTGCATCTCTTCAGGTCCGCATGGTGGTGATGGACCTGCTCACCAGTTCTTGGAATCCCTGTGGCACTAGTGAGATCATGAGCCAACCGGTCCCACGCCTCAGCCCTGTATGCTCCCCAGAGGATCTGGCCCTGCATGAGTTGGGCCTCATGATTGTGGACTAGGTGCCAGACCATGTACCTGGACTCCTCAATGCCCCACCTCTGTGCTCGAAAGCAACTACCCTCTCCTACTCCTGTCATTCTGCCTGCAGTTCAGTTCTACAATTGTTTATGCTGTGTATTCCCGCCTATGGGGCTTATATAGTCCGTTTTTCCCCACACATATCTGTGATTGGCCATTTTGGAATTGTATCAACTTCAGTAAACCTGCATTGTCATGCTCCAGTTTGTATTCATTCCTATATATTAGCTATTATTGCATGCATCGGTACTGCTGTCATGGCTTAGTGGTTTGGTACCTTGACTATGGTGTATAGTATCCTGGGTTCGAACCTGGCCACTGCTTTTTATTTTTCATGACTGTCTAGACATGCTGAGGGGTGTGTCTGTGTAAAGGCAGTTTTGATATGGCTTGCTCAACGTTGCCCGTCGGTTAGATGGTTTGCGCGGTGAGCAGCTCCGCGTAAACGGGGTACACTGGTTTAAGCCTCATTTGGCTATCGGCATGCATATTATGCTCAGCTCAGCTAGGGGCACTTAGATTCAGCGTGTTAAACCACTGTTCAGCTACGGGCACTCATTTTGCACCAGTTAAACCACTGCTCACGTATGGGCAGATGCACTCAACCTGTTAAACTGTAGCACAGCTATGGGCACATCTGGCATTTTTTATTCTTTTGTTACCTCACATTTCTTCAATATAAATGGGCTATTTCATTACATTTTACATAAAATGTGGTTTTATGTGTACATATTTGTCAGGGACTTGTTTCGTGCTTATTTTGCTAAAAATAAAAATTGGTGTTGTGGGGGCTCGAACCATGAATGCCTGCTCTTCAGCCAACATCTCTACCGCTACGCTATTGCTTCTTGGCTTACTTTGCATATTTAGTTTTTATATGCTTTCCCACTGACTGCTAACTGTAGCTGCGCTACGGGCACGCCTGCGCAAATGAGCGCACTCACGGTTAAACTTTTTTACAATTTAAAAAAAATATATAACATGTTTATTTATATATTTTCTGTTCATAGTCTGTGGGGGCATGTGTTGTGTTGTGTTTATTCACATTTCCGTGGACTCTGTTGTGGGTGTTTACTTTGGGCACTTTTCCTCTTCTGGGGGCATGTCCGCTTACAGGGCTCGGCCTACGGACACGCCCCCTACTGTCTTACATGGACCGTGTTAGTCTTAGGTGTGATTCAGCATGCTCTCATGAATATGCAAAAAATGCTGACATCACTCCATTTAACTGCAGCCTCCGTGTAAGAGTTATAACTCTTACACGGAGGCTTCGTGAATCCTGCTCCTTGTTGTCAGGCCCAAGACAAAATACTCAATACCGAGAGATTTCTCTTTGTAATATCTAAAATTTCTAAGATGGCTGGCAGAATGACCTCATCTGTTCCCCTGACTCTAGGTTGTCACATTATTCCCCTCTGAAGCTTGAGAGAGGATGCTAGCATAGATGTGATACGATGCATATCTAAAGTTTTGCTAATGTTTATGGCAGTGTCTGGGGCTTATCCTCTTTTTACTGAGCTATTGAACAAAGCCTTCTTCTAGACATGTTGTCTCTGGTTCTATTCAGAGCCGTGAGATAAGCAATTCCATGGCCCAACAGGTGGTCCAATTAACAGTATTTTTCTTAAAGTAAGAAGTAAGCTAGCTGGTTAACACTTTAGTCATAGATGACTCTATAGTCAGGGACACTGATGTCCCACTCACCAGGTTGAACAAGGGGTAAATTACAGTCAGCTGCCTGTCGGGTGCCAAGATCTGCCACATAATGCACCTACTCAAGTCACTCCACAACAAGTACAAATACAACTCTGTCATTGTCCATGCTGGAGTGAATGACTTGAGACGTACCTCCGTGGACTACATGAAAACAGACATGGAAGAGCTCTCGGATCATGTGGCCCAGGCAGGTATGACCATAGCCCTGAGTAGCATCCTGCCTTCTCCCAGAATGATACCACAGTATAAGGACAAAATGATTGACTTCAACAACTGGCTAAGCTTCTGAGGTAATTCAAAGGAGATCCAGTATCTGTCTGCCTGGGAAGACATGATCGACAAACCACGATGCTTTGCCAGAGATGGTCTGCACCTGTCACCGCTGGGATTCAGGTTACTGGCTAAAATTTTAGGCAAGGTTCAAATGACAAAACCACCACCTTAACAGATACAAGCATGCAAAATCTGAAGGTAATGCTACTCAATGCTAGAAGTCTAAACCTCAAAATGCACTCTCAAGGCACTCCTAAAAATGAAGAACATCGATATCTGTGCAGTAACTGAGACCTGGTTCAAGGCTCCAGAAAGCACCCCTGCAATACCAGGCTACAACTCTTACCACACTTTTCGGCCACCAAACCAAGACCGAAACAATAAAGGTGGAGGAGTGTCTATATTCACCAAGGATATTCACACCTCCTGGCTAGTTGCCCAACACAATGCACCTGAAATTCTTCAGGTGCAACTAACACTAGGTAAGACTGCAATCCAAACTGTAGCTTGCTACAGATCCCCCAACATGCCCCAAGATTCTCACTACACCTTTCTAAACATACTGGACAATATTACGATAGAACCAAACACCCTAATACTGGATGATTTCAACTACCCTGCCATTAACTGGGAAAACTACTCGGGTACCAACACCTTTTCCCAATGCTTATTGAAATTCATAAATTCCAGTGCCCTGGATCAACTAATCCATTGTCCCACCAGGGACTCCAATATCCTAGACCTGGTCATTACCAACATGGGAGATAGATGCTCCACACCAGAGGTCACCCTCTCATTGGTCAGGTCTGACCATAAGCAAATCACCCTTGACATCCACATCCCACCCCCACCCATCAGTAAGGAAACCTCTGTAAAAAAAACTTCTCCAAAGCCAACTTCATGCTACTCAAGTCAGAAGTGACAAACTTCATGACACCCATGCAGATGGGAGCTGAAAGTTCGACTGTTGAATCCTACACTAAGGCACTGTACAAGCACATCCACCCGTGCATGAATCATGCCATCCCAAATAGAACCAAGATGCTCTTCTTCAAAAAAAGGAAGCCAATCTGGTGGTCCCCTGCCATAAACAAACTATACAACAGAAGAAAAAAATGTTGCAGAAAAGAGGAAAATCCCAGGATGCAAAAAATGCCCTTACCAGCCTCAGTAAGAAACTGAGATCCCTCATAAAATTCTCCAAAGCTAGTTACAAAAATAAAATTGCCAAAAATTCCAAAGACAGCCACAAGGCATTCTATAGTTATGTCAAGAGTCTGAATGGCAATGCTCAGATATGCTCTGAGCTACAACAGAATGGCATTAAATATACTGATCCCAAGGATATTGCCAATATCCTGGCAGATCGATTTAGTGCAAACTTCACCCCCCTCTCACCCCTTAAAGGGCCCATCTCAATACCAAAAGATTGCCAAATTCTGGTAATCACAGCCACACAGGTAGAAACCGCAGTCTCCAAAGCTGAGAATACAGCATCCATGGGACCAGATGACATCCCGGGCTGTGTACTACATGAACTACAAAATGAACTGGCACCTCACCTAAGTGTCATGTTTAATCATAGCCTCACCTCAGGCTCTGTGCCCACTGAGTGGCGCACAGCTACAGTTATCCCACTCCACAAGGGGGGATCCATCTTGGATCCCGGGAACTACAGTCCCATCAGTCTGATGAGCCTGACCTGCAAGGGCATGGAACGCATTATCATGGAACTTATAAACAAGGACATTGGCAACCTTCAAACACTGGACCCCACCCAGTTTGGGTTCCTAAAGAGCTGATCTTGTCTCCTGAATCTGATTGACTTCTTTGAATCAGTCTCCAGAGCTGTGGACGAGGGTAAGGTGGTCCACACAGCCTATCTGAACCTCACCAAAGCCTTCGACCCCATCCCCCATTCTGGAATCATAGATAAACTTAATAAGCTTGGCATAAATCCCTATGTCACTCAATGGGTTGCCAACTGGCTTACTGACAGAACCCAGACTGTAAAAGTAGCCGACTCCAAATCCAGCTCCAGACAAGTGACAAGTGGAGTACCTCAGGGTTTAGTCCTGGGATCACTCTTGTTTGGCATCTACTTCTCTGAAGTATAGGCCAGCACTAAGGGACTCTGGCTAACAAAGTTCGCAGATGACTACAAACTGGGAGATATTATTGAATCCCCAAATTATGTGGATATTCTTCAAAAGGGCCTTATAGAAACAGATACTTGGTGCCAGAGCCATGGGCTCAAACTTAATGCCAATAAATGTATAGTTATCCCCTTTGGGAAAAAACATGTACCCATGAATTACCACATAGGTGGCAGTACACTAAACACCGAAAGTGTGATGAGAGATTTAGGGACACAGGTGGAAAGTGGTCTCACCTTCGATAACCACATTGCCACAACAGTCAGGATATCGATGCGGTACACCTCATCACTAAGGGCTTTAAATCCAGAAAAAAGGAGGTCATTGTCCCACTGCACTCATCCCTCATTAGACCCATTATAGAGTACAATGCCATGTTTGGTATGTACCTCACAAGACATCTGCAGCAGCTGGAAAGGCCGTAGAAATACCTCACTAAAAGAATCACAGGCCTAAAGCAGATGCCCTATACTGACCATCTAAAAAAACTCCAGCTATACTCTGTGGCATATCGTCTACTCAGACGCGATCTCTGCTTAACATACAAGGCCATGTCAAACCCTGAGCTGTTGGACATGCTCCACTAAAGAAATCCCAGTCCCTCAGAGCCACACGCTCCAGGGATCTAAACCTTGTCATCACAATGAACAAAACATGCTGGAGGGATAGGTTCCTGACCCAGAGACTCCCCATATTCTGGAATAGACTGCCCGTACATGTCAAGCAGAGCGCCTCCTTGGCCCTCTTCAAAAGGAACCTTGACGATTGGATGGGAGATAGGAAATTCACCATGGTGATCATGTCAGTCGCCCTGCTAGACAGGGGTCCAGGGAAGTAAATATTGTGGGAAGAAATATCCAGGGAATTAAATATTGTGGGAAGAAATATCCAGGGAATTGTTATAGCTAGGCTTGTACAGGCCCTAGGGCTGATAGCCTAGTACCAACCTCTGAACCTATGAACCCCTTCTCTTCCAGTGTTATTTGCTAAGATATATACATACAGTTTCACATGTATATTCCTTCCCTGTCCAGGAGGACCCACTGTTGATACCTTTTTTTTTTTAACACTAGCAACTTTACAAACACATTTTGATTTTCAAATGCTATATAGTTCTAATACATTTGTAACACAAGCATCTTATATAACTCAGTTTGATATTTAAAGAACTTATCATACTTTACAGACCACCATCTGGCTTTGCTGGCACTAGCTATATCATCACAATAAGATCCGATGCTCTTACTACTATTGGAACTGTCTGGGTATCCTTCTTCCACATTGCCCTTGTTTCTGCCTATAAATCCAGGTATTTTATGACTTTGTGTCTCACTTTATGTAAAACACTGTAGTCACTGGGTGTAGCAATTTCAGTGATCAATGCTACTTTTGTCTTCTTTTCACAGACTACTATATCTCATTTTCTTGCATGTAATTTTTGAACTGTTGGTAATGGGTCATTCCCATGTGATATTAACATCATAATTTTCTATAATGCTTTGCGGCTCACATTTCCAGTGTTTTTCAGCTACTTCAATAAGGACTTTCTAAACCAACATGTATGTAGTCCACTATTTTTGGCCGCAAATATTAAACGTTCAGCTTTTGTTTAAATTCATCTCTCTTAACTATTCTTGCATTCAATCCTGATCAACACAAGGTCGTTCTAAGAATTTTCTATACTTGCTAGTATATTATAGCAATAACCCACGCCTGGGTGTGGGTAATGCTGGATTTACCCATGGTTGGCGTGGTTTGGTCACGAGGGCGAAGCCCGAGTGAAGAAACAAAGCCAACCGTGGGTAAATCCAGCATTACCCACACCCAGAAGTGGGTTATTGCTATTATACATTGACATTATTTAAGAAAAAAAAAAATACTTTTCTTAAATAATAGCATTGTATAATGCCTCCTTGCTGCCCTTCCGCAGCTGTCTGGTATTCTGCGGCAGTTCTGATGTACTGCGCATGCGTATGCCTACGCAGTACAGCAGAGCTGTGGGCAAAAGCAATGGAGAAAGCAAGATCTCTGTTGCTTTTTACAAACTGTTTCGCTATGTTAAATGGGTTTAACATAGCGAGACAGCTTTAAAAAAGCAACGGAGTCTCCGTTGCTTTTTTTATAAATGTCTTGCCATGTTAAACCCATTTAACATAGCGAGACAGTTTTGAAAAAAGCAACGGAGAAAGCAAGATCTCCATTGCTTTTTACAAACTGTCTCGCTATGTTAAATGAGTTTAACATAGCAAGACAGCTTTAAAAAAAGCAACGGAGAATCTCCGTTGCTTTTTTTAAAGCTGTCTCGCTAGGTTAAACCCATTTAACATAGCAAGACAGTTTTGAAAAAAAGTAACGGAGAAAGCAAGATCTCTGTTGCTTTTTAAAGTGTCTCGCTATGTTAAATGGGTTTAACATAGCGAGACAGCTTTAAAAAAATCAACGGAGATGCTCCGTTGCTTTTTTTAAAAGCTGTCTCACTATGTTAAACTCGTTTAACATAGCAAGACAGGTTGTAAACAGCAACGGAGATCTTGCGTTCTCCGTTGCTGTAAAAAAAAAAAAAAAAGAGTTATACTAATGGAAAAAGTCCGGGAGAACAGACCTTTTTCCATTACTATAACTCTAATTTACAATGTGCATGCTGACCAATCAGCATGTACGTTCTGGAATATTAATGGGGGGGGGGTTAGGTATAATTATGCATTTTCCACATTTCTTGCTTTGTCATCTGATCCTTCAACTTATATTCTTTGTTTTTTTTTTTGTTTTTTTTTGGTACATTCAGTTGCTGATTTTTATCTACTTCTGGTCTGATTTCCATTTCTGCTTGATGCAGATATGCTTCTGCTAAAGTAATCAGGGAAGTCATCTTAGACTTATTCTCCTCATGTATGCAGTCCCAAAATTGCACATCTATTCATGTAATCAGTTTTGAGGAGGCCCATACGTCCTTTAGAATGGGAGATATACAGGCTTGGTATGCACTGATTTTTATAAATTATTTGATGAGCATGAAGCATCCTTCATGTTTTCCTGTACAGCCTATCCACCTTTTGGGGCCATTTAATCACTTCAAAACTGTAAATTAGGACAGGAAGAGCAAATTGGTTTATAGCTTGGACTTTGCTACTAGATGTTACCGCTCTTTTCAGTATTAATTTAAGTCTTCTAAAATATTCCTTACTAAGTTTTATTTGCATTTGTTCATGTTTTATTGTTGAGCCTTCATTTCCCAAATATGTATACACTCCCTCTTGCTCAAGTTCTTTTTATGTCACATTCCTGTCCCAAAGTGATGTTTCCTTGGTGCTGCAGCTTTCCTGCTTTAAAGGTTGACCAAATTACACTCTTATATCATCTGAACAAGTTTTGACCACATGCAGTTGTGCTTTCTGTTCCTCATCTGATGAACTAAACAGCTTTAAATCATCTACAAAAAGAAGATGGGAGGTCTTTTCAATTTGTTGTTTTCTTGGAGCCTAATTGTAGCCATGACCTAAAGTGTTAAGTAGACAGCTTAATTGGTTACGATAAAAGAGCAGCAGTGACAGGGAGTCACCCTACAATATCCTCCTTTGAATTTTTATCGATGGAATAATAATTTGTCCTTTATCATGGCTTAACTGCAAAGTGGTTGCCATTGTTTCATGGTCTCTGCAATGGAATCCATCATTGTAGGGTGTATCTTATACAGTTTTAAGCACTCTTCTATCCATGAATGTGGGATACTATCAGATTGTTTACTGTAGTCTATCCATGCCATACATAGATTTTTCCCCTATTTATAGTTCTCCAGTATGACTTTAATTAACAACAAATGATCCTTTGTTGAAAAGATCAAAGACAACAAATTATGGTGGTTTGGACACATGCAGAAAAGCAGAAGACAATATGGTGAAGAAGATTTAGGACAGACAGTAAGAAGGTAAGAGGAAATGAGGACATCCAGCAAAGAGGTGGATGGATTGTGTGAGCGAAGATCTGCAACAGTCAGGCATGAGTGTCAAAGAAGGCAGGAGTGTGGCATTCAATTGAGAGAGATGGCTACATTTAGCATGATACCCTGACTCCATGTAGAATAAAATGGGAAAAAGGGGACTGATGATGATGATCCTTTGTTTCACGTGAATTTCTAGCATGATGTCCTGTTGTGTGTATATATGCTATATATGCTATATGTATGTTTATCACTAGCATATTGTCCTGATGTGTATATATGTTATATGTATGTATGTTCTAGTCCCATGTACAGGTGGAGCTATAGTAAAGGCAACTGCCTGTGTACTTATTGATAAATATAGGTCGCTCTGTACTCTAGGCAACTACCTAAAGTGAATGGTTTCCTGTAATAACAGAGCTCCACCTGTGTTTGGGACCAGTACTGCAGGCTTCAGGACCTGCTGGGAACCTTTCTTGGACAATACACATATGCAGCTGTCTTTCAAAATCCTCTGGGGCAGCTGGTTTCAGTGTATTTTACAATGGAATACTTCACTCTCTGGTGGGCAAGTAGCCCCAGTCTTCAACCTAGCAATATGGACAGTTGGGACTATCCTTGTTTTTCATGTCAACCTTGTTGACTTGGGTCTATTGAGGCAGTGTAGCAATTGCCTCATGTACACAGACAACCCTCTACTAATAACACACTCCAGTAAATAGTGCGAGGGATGTATTTACACCAAGAATCTAGAATCCATGCTCTCTCTCTCTCTCTCTCTCTCACTCAAAACAGTAACATGAGGAAGGTTGTCAATTCACCCAACACTACATATGCTCATAGTACCACTACTCATACACAAAGTAAGCATCAAACATATAAATCCACATACGTGGAGGTTCTGTTGAAAAACTTACTGAAACAACACAGACCTCCAAAACACAAGACTGCCACATCTAACACAGTCCACACAGTACCCATGACACAGAGTAACACCAGTGTCTCACCCACCAAGCCAGTAAGGCGTAGCACTCAAAACCAAATTTTCTTGTCATTGGAGACTCAGTAGTGAGACACACGGATGTCCCACTCACCCTACTGGACATGGAGAAAGTCACAGTCAGCTGTCTGTCTGGTGCCAGGATTCTTCAGATCATGCATGCATTCCGGTCTCTCAGCAACATGTACCATTATGACACTGTCATAGTTCATGTTGGTGTGAATGACTTCAAATGTTCCTGATTGGACTATATGAAGAGACACATGGTTGAGCTCTCTGAGTATGTGTCCCAGGCAGTTATGTCCCTAGCTTTGAGAGCATACTACCCTCACGTAGAATAATGCCACATTATAAACAAAAATGATTGATTTCAATAATTGGCTCAGTTTTTGGTGTCATTCAAAGGGGTTCCAGTTCCTGTCAGCCAGGAAAGTCATGGTCCACAAACATTGCTGCTTTGCTAGAGACAGTTTGCACCTGGCACCTCTAGGCTTTCAGCTGCTGGCAAAGGCTCTTGCCTCCCCATAGTGACTTATTTAGGCAAGGTCTTGAAAACAACATTACCAATGTGAAATTAAGGAGTCAGAACAAAATAAGGGTCATGCTGCTAAATGCTAGGAGCTTAAACCAAAAACCAAACTCCCTGGAAGCACTTCTATCATTAGAGGATGTAGATGTCTTGCAGTCATAGAAACCTGGTTCAAGGCCTCAGACAGTAATCCAGTCTTGCAAGGCTACAATTTCTTCCACACCTTTAGACTTCAAAATGAACATGTGAAAACCAAAGGAGGTGGTGTTTCAATCTGTATTAGAGATAAATTCACCTCCCATCTAGTTAGACTGGACAATTCCATGGAATTACTCCAGGTCCAGTATACAGTGAGTAAGACCCCCATTCAAGTCATAGCCAGTTATAGATCCCCCTCCATGGGTCATGAAGTCCAGGAAGCCTACTTGACCAAACTGGAGACAATCCAAATTTTACCAAACACACTGGTTATGGGGGATTTCAATTTTCCCACCATCAACTGTGAAACCTATGCTACCCCTAACTTGCTAGTGCAAAAGTTCCTTGACTTTGTTAATTCAAATGCCCTGGAAGAAATTGTCTATACCCTGAGAAGGGGGAACAAACATTCTGGATGTGGTCCTCACCAACATGTCAAACAGATGCACTGCCACAACTGCTGGACCCTCATTAGTTAAAACTGACACCAAATCAGTCACCTTCAATCTGGCACTAACACCAGAACCCACAAAGGGTGAAATCAGACTAAAAATGTCACCAAGGCAAACTATATCTTCCTAGGTGAAGGGGTAAATGCATTCCAAGTCCCACCCCAAGCTGGAAGTTGTAACTTCACTGAAGCTTACACTAAAGCCCTGTACAATCACTTGCATAAGTGTATAAACGCGGCCATACAAGAAAGAATCAAAGCGAGAGCTCCAAGTAAAAACAAGCTGCCATGGTGGACATTCAGCATCAACAAACTTTACAATAAAAGCAAAAAGTTACTGTCCAAGAAAACAAAAGCAATGCCCCAACAATGGAAAAGCACTTTCCTCAGCCTCAATAGGCAAATATGACAACTTGTCAAAATCCTTCAAGGGCTCCTTTTAGAGAAACTTAACAAGTACAGACAAGGATAACCATAAGGCCTTTTACAGCTATGTGCATAACCAAAAAGGTAGGACCCAAGCATGTGTAGAACTAGGGGCTAATGGTATCACACACACAGTGACCCCATAGAGATAGCAAACCTGCTAGCAGATAGGTTTGGTAAAAATTTCACTCCTGTATCCCTTTCCTAACTTACAACAAACCTTCCACCAAACTCACCCCAACTCTCCATATCTGAAGAGCAGGTCCTCATAGCCTTGTCCAAGGCAAGAACACAGCCTCTATGGGACCAGACAACATTCCAGGCTGTCTTCTAAACAGACTAAAACATGAACTAGCATCACCACTAAGAACCCTTTTCAACCATAGGATAACCACAGGATTTGTTCCTGCCGAATGGAGAATAGCAACAGTTATTCCCCTCCACAAAGGTGGCCTAGCAACAGACCTGGGGAATTACAGACCCATAAGCCTGACGAGCCTCATCTGTAAGGCCATGGAATGTATCATTATGGACCCTCATAAATAAAGAGTTAGGTGACTTTCAAACCCTGGATCCTACCAAAATTGGCTTCATGAAGGGCAGATCCTGCCTGTTAAATCTGGTGGATTTCTTTGAAAATGTGATCAAGGCCATTTATGAGGGCAGATCTGTGCACATGGCATAGCTCGACCTGACAAAGGATTTCAATACAATCTCTCATTCAGGCATTACTGATAAACTTAGCAAACTGAATGCAAACCCCTTTGTTGTAAGATGGGTTGCCAGTTGGCTCAAAAAGTGGACACACACTATCAAAGTGGGTGAAGCCACATCAACCAGCAGACCTGTTACCAGTGGGGTGCCACAGGGGTCCGTGTTGGGGTCCCTACTGTTTGGTATATACTTCTCAGACGTTCAGGTCAAAACTAAGAGGTTGTGGCTGACCAAGTTTGCAGATGACTGCAAACTAGGTGCAATATTTGAATCCCTCAAATGAAGCCATTATACCCAGGAGGGCTTCACACAGACCAACAACTGGTCTTAGTCATGATCTCAAACTGAATGCAGAAAATGCATCAATATTTTCTTTGGCACAAACAATGTCCCCTTACACTATCAAATCAACAACAATACCCTAAGTACCCATGAAGTGGTAAGGGTCCTGGGATCACAAGTTGACTGCAACCTTAACTTTAACCACCATGTGTCTACTGTAGTAAGGAAAACTTTCTACATAGTAGACTTGATTAGTAAAGGCAATGCCTCAAGAGCAAAATAAGTTATAACCCCCCTATACTTGGCACTTATCTGTCCCACAATTGAGTATAACACCCCATTTGGCATGTACTGTACTAAGCACCTGCAGCAATTAGAGAGACTGCTGAGGTTTCTAACAAAGAAGATCAAGAGGCTCCAGCATGTGCCTTGCACAGAGCAACTAAAGTTCCTGTTACTATACTCTGTATCGCATAGACTTCTTAGGTGAGACTTATGCCTGGCATACAGAGCAATCCAAGACCCCAACCTAATGAACTTGCTACATATCCATAAAACAAACATGACTAGGTTACCTGTTCCAGGGACCTAAATATGGCCTGCAACGTAAATAGGAAATTATGCAGGAACAGATTTATCTCCCAGCAAATGACGAGCCTTTGGACACCTTTATGACACTGTTCAAGAGAAACCTGCATGAGTGGATTGGGCACCGTAAATTCTTACTGAAGATAGAATCCACAATCCTCCTGGACATGGGCAGTCATCACTAAATGCAGTCTTGGGTATTGACTAATATTTCTATGGTATTACATTGGGATGAAACTGCTAGGCTTAAAATGACCTCTGAGTCGATAGTCTAGTAATCTCCTATGATCCTATATCCTTCAAGTGGGACATAGTGAATGCAGGTATGATGGCTGCATGTATTAACTTCAAATGACTCATAATAGGTATGTGTGATATGACAATTCAGCAATCAACATTTTTTTGAAGGCCCTATAAAATACTGGCACCAGAGACTACAATAGAAATGCTGCCTTACAGGCCTAGACCCACACTACCCTGTAGCATCAGCATTGTCTGCAAATTTATCAGCTTTTTGACAAGATACCATTAGAAAACAAAAACTAGGCTGTAAAACAGTTTTATTGAATAAGCTGCATCAGACTTTTTCTGTAACAAGCTGATTACGTCCTAGCTAATCTTAAAATGAGGCTAGATCCAGACCCAGAAAATGCATAAACGTTTCTGTCTATATAGCAACAAGTTTCCTCAGAGGAAAAAATGGAAAAATGTTTTTCTGTTGCATCATTAACTGACCAGTCAGCTTCATTTAAACATTCTCTGACTGACCACTGGGCTGACTTTCAAGTTGGCAACCACATAAAGTAAAGATTACTCATGTTTAATTTCACTCAATTTCTGCCACTGAATTTTCCTATCAAGAACTGCAGCTGCTGTCATACTTTCTCTGTCTTCTTCCTTTACCATGTCTGTTAGTTCCCTCCCTTGTTTTTATTCTGTGACTTGTCTGTCTTCATTAGCTCCCTTTCTTCTGTTCCTCCAATAACTTATTCCTTCTGAGAATTTTGTTCTTGGGTATAACCTTTTACTTCATCTTCCTTCTTATTCCATAGCTACAATCTTACTATCCATGAAAATAGATTTCTTCTGAATACATGCAACTGAAACAATGGTATGTCCGAAAACTGTCATGTGTACATATCCCAGGGGTCTCCATTATAGGAGGTTTAAGGTATTACACAATGAAGACTCTATCTTGGCTGGACCTTTCTTACAGTTTTTACCGAATAGTTTGTGTGATATTTTTATTCTTCGGTTTGGATGTTATTTGGAACATCCATAATTGGAATATTTTACAGATATCCAAATGTTTGCGGATAACAGGCTTGGTTTTAAATTCTGTGCTGCTAAAGTATAATCAAACAATCCATTTATGCCGTACGGATGAAATGAGAAAAAGGATTAAGTATGCAATGTTTATGGATGGTGGGAGTTGGTTTTAATGGACCTAAAAGACTTCAAAACCCATGTAGAAAAAAATCTATGATGCCATTAAATGGTTGTTTGTGTATATATACATATATATATATATATATATATATATATATATATATATATATATATATATATATATATCCAATGGGACTCTGCTAGCCTAATGTACAGGCACCCCCACTGATTCCAAAAACTAATCCCAAACAGTGGAGGAAGTATTTCCGAAGTAGAACTTCTTATTCCTTACTGTCTTGGTCTACCAAAAGTATAGTTTTCTTTAAAAAAGTAAACAAAGTCTTGCGATACAGGCATATCAAGCTCTATTTCAGAAAATGTGCCAAGTATATTATCTGGTGCCACAAAGGCCAATGCAGGAATTTCTTTGCGCAGCATAGCAAACTGAGTACTACTGCCAAAGGAGAAGTTAAATGTAATTTCTGAATTTGTCTCCATAATATTTAACATGAATGAAACCAGCAACCCTTTGCAGTACTATTTGGCAAGTTTTATTTGACTGAATTAATGGCTCCTTTCTCAAAATCACTCAGTACCATGTTCAGTTGTAAACATAATCCATATTGTGAACATAAATTATGTACATTTCCAAAACTGATCATAGCATTATTCTGTTTTTGAATGCAAAGTACCATAAATTACTGGAATATATTTTTTGTTCTATACTACCTTGTAAACAGCAGTGAATTGTATATAGTTGTTCACATTCCCTAGTACTTCTAGGAATGCAATATCAGTGATAATATATTCAGCTGAACACATCGTTCTCAAATTACCTTCGGTGGAAATTATTG
>NC_056729.1:1159418098-1159465598 GCF_019279795.1 Protopterus annectens | reverse complement strand
TAATTGGATAATGCAAAAAATATAATTGGTTATGCTTACAAAGTTATTAACATAATAATTAATATCTCATTTGAAAATTAAAATTATTATTCTACTTTTCTTCATTATATATCATTGCATCAAATCAATTTTCTGTGACGTAATTTGGATAACCTCACACGGGATTAGATTCCATAAAGTCTGTGGAATCCCGCACAGTTGAGGATAACTAATAACATGCAAATATGCCTCATACATAGAAAAACTTAGTGCAAAACAGATTTATCTAGTAATATCTGCACAGTCTCAAGCAATCATGCCAAATTTGTATATCAAGAAAAATATTTCATAAATGGTAATGTGCATTGCCAATGTACATCAACAGAAATTATACAAGCTCAAAGCAGCTAACATAAAATTACTAAAGGAATAAAAATGTGCAGCAATCTGTCCAGAAAGTGAACAATATCCACAAACAATTGCAGATACTGTTGTAATTTGTACATTGATGTATATAACTAATTCATCAGATTATACAGAATCCAATATAATGCACAAAATTTCAAATAAAAAAAATAATTAATGCGGAGGGTATCATGGTCACTTCGCCATGACTTAGAGTTTCTAACAATGGGTGCAGGACATGTATGGGTAACATAAGTAATGCACGTACCCAAGGAAATAGGGTGATAGAAAAGCAGATGTGAGGTGAGGGTGAAAAAGAGGCACACAAAAGAGGTGTGATGAAATAAGAACATCTGAGAATCAGTTGGAGTGGTATAGGTAATTTGTTTTTTTGGTGGAAATAGGCCCCATTTTTTTGGAGAATAGAAGGAATGGAAAAGACAGGGAAAGAGGAAGAGGAGGAGGGCAAAACAACAAATATCACAATACATCACAGACAGAGGTGGGAAATAAACATAAAGAAGAGGTAACATACATGGACAGCACACATTCAGACTCTACAACATGCATGAAGGAACACAGGCAAACAGACTAGGGATGCACACCAACCATGGTACAATGCAGAACTACATATGTACCTATGTACTACTCAGTACTGAGATGTTGGAAACTGTGTAACAGTCAGATGTGAATGTGTATGACCGATGATAGATGTGTGTTGTAAGAAATAAATGGGGATTGCACAGTGGATATTGAATCCAGTCATCATGTAGTCTATCTGCAGTGCAAGTATAAACTAAGCAACAGCACGGATGAGCAAATCCATCCAAGGAAATCCAGTAGAAGAGAAGCAGAGGATAGAGTAGAACCTCCAAACATACATGCGAAAGGCAAACAACCAAGCACAGTGCCAAACAGTAGTACTGGAGCAGACTAAGAATGTGATTGTTTAATATACAAATAATTGTACACAATTCAAACAAAGGTGAAATGGGACCCATATGTCAAAGACATATGCCATGTCAGAGGCAATACACAAATGTGTTGTCAGGTACACAATGTATATGTGTGATATTCAATGGCATAAAATGATCCCGTCAGAACAAAATGTCAGCACACATACACACACCGTTGATATGGAGTACTATGTAAATGGAAACACGTATAGGAGTAATGCTAGGTAAGGAATGCAAACTTGTACACAGGAAGGAAAGGAGAAACCCAATTCCTGGGTAATGCTTAACACAGTAGTAAAACAGGAACAATGATGGAATCCAAGCAATTGCCAGCACCTTGCACGCATATGCCTTTCATGTTTTTTATGCCCAAAACATTGGCACAAGGTAGTATTGTGACAGAGCAACTACATGACAATGATGATAATGTAGCATAAGGTTAAGCTATGCCATGTATATGTATAAGATGTATGCCAAAGCTAAAAGGGGGAAGGGGGATGGACAACACAGGCCCACATTATTGAGGAAATGCAGCAGACAGTAAGCCAGACAACCTTATCTAAGGGGGGCACATTACACAAGCACATGTTCACCTAATAGGATGGTGTGGAAGTCCACCAAACTACATTAAAGCAAATGGCGAACACATATCTCATGGGGAAACTGCATTGGTGATGGCTCTAAACATGTATGTGTACAAATGACACAAATACAGTAGTGCGCAACTGTTAAATAGGAAGATGGATAGGTATACATAATTATTTTTGGTATCACATACACATATAAACTGTCATGTCAACATAATACAACAAGCACAACAAACACCCTTATTGATACAAGCCATGTGCGGGACTAATCAAAGGACAGTCCTGTGAAGATCATACAGTACAGGAAAATGGAATAACTGTATGTATGCCATCTCAAATCACAAGGGCATTTGTGTGTTGATCATTATATGTACTTATATGCCCTTATAAGCCTAGCCAAGTATTTTGCCCATGTTCCCACAAAGTCAGCACCTGTCTCCCCTGTCCAGCACAGACACAGGTGGGATCCCAGAGGTGCATTTTCTGTTTCCCATCCAGTCATCTATGTTCCTCTTAAAGACGGCCAGTGAGGTACTCTGTTTGACATGGAGAGGGAGTCTATTCCACAGATGGGGAGAGTCTTTGGGACACAAATCTATCCTGCCAATGAGTTCTATTAATGTCACAGACCAGGTTAAGGCCTTGCATGAGGGTTGTGTGAGTGGAGTTTGACTTACGGATATGCAGCAACTCCATCATGGCTAGGTCTGAAACATCCTTGTATGCCAGACACAGGTCACCTCTGAGCACTCTGTATTAGACTGAGCAGAGGGACAGGGCTTTTAGACTATCTGCATAGGATAGGTGTTTGAGACCCTGGATTTTCCTGGTCAGAAACTTCTGTGGTGTCTCCAGCTGCTGCATGTGCTTGGCAAGGTACATGCCAAAGGGGGCATTGTGCTCGATAAAGGGTCTCATAAAGGAGGTGAACAGGGATGTTATGACCTCCTTGTTCCTGGATGAAATGCCCTTACTTATGAGGTGGGCCATGTAGAAAGCCTTCTGTACATTGGAAGCAATGTGGTGTTCAAAAGTCAGGTTGCTATCAACCTGGGTGCCCAAGTCCCTCACAATTGATTGCATGCTTAGTACATTGTTATTAATGTGATAATTAGTGGGGATGCCATTTTCTCCAAAGGTGATAATGATGCAATTCTTGGCATTCAGTTTAAGGCCATGCTTCTGGCACCAGTCATTGGTTTGGGTAGAGCCCTCTTGAAGGATGTTCACATCACTAGGGGAATTTAAGACAGTGCCCAGCTTGCAGTCATCTGTAAACTTAATCAGCCACAGACCAGTGGTTTTGGCTTGCACCACAGGAAAGTATATCCCAAACAGCATAGGCCCCAAGACCGATCTTTGAGGTGTGCCATTCATTATGGATCTATGCTACTAGAGGTGACATCCCCTATATTGACTGAGTGGGTTCTATCAGTGAGCCAGTTAGCTACTCATCTGGTAACATATGGGTTGATGCCCAGCTGGGAGAGTTTATCTATTATGCCCGAGTGGGGAATAGTGTCGAAGGCTTTGGCTAGTTGAAGGTAGGTGGTGTGCACCATCTTCCTCCTCATCCATGGCTTTGCTGACTGTTTCAAAGAAGTCAACCAAGTTTAAAAGGCATGATCTCCTCTTGACAAAACCAAACCATGTGGGGTCAAGCGTTTGGAGGTTGCCAATGTCCTTGTTTATAAGATCCATGATAATGCATTCCATGGCCTTGCAGATCAGGCTTGTTAGGGTGATGGGGCTAAAATTGCCTGGGTCAGTGAGTGCTCCACCTTTATGTAGAGGTATGACAGTGGCTGTTCTCCATTCAGCTGGGATGAAGCCGGTGCTCATTCTTTGGTTGAATAGGGTGCCAAATAGTGTTGAGAGCTCTTGCCTGAGTCCATGTAAGATGCAACCAGGATGTTGTCGGGTCCCATGGAGGCTGTATTTTTTGCCTTTGAGAGCACATTAATGATCTGCTCTCTGGTGATGAGGAGAGAGGGCAAGTTCTGGGGATGCCTGGTTTAATGATATGGGGACAGGGGGTAAAATTGTCACTAAACCTGTCTGCCTGCAGGTTGGCTATGTCTACAGAGTTTGGGTATGTGGTGCTCTTGACCACCAGTTCAGAGCAGATTTGGGTGTTACCTTTGAGACTGAGGACATATGTGAAGAAGACCTTGCAATTGTTGTTAGTGGGTGTGGCCAATTTGGACTCAAAGTTAGCTTTAGAGGATTTTACCAGTGACCTTACTTGCTTGTTCAGCAAAGGAGAGATTGCATTTAACTTGGCACCTGCTCCTTCTTGGTCCTGGACAGTAATTTTTTTCCTTTTATTATAGAGTTTGTTTATTACTACTGTCCACCAGACAGGTTTGCTCTTCCTTGAAGAAGATGATTTGGTTCTGTCAGGTATTGCTGAGTCCATGCAGCTATGTAGGTGCACATATAGTTTTTTAGTGTAGGCTTGGACATCAGTGCTAGTTCCAACTGAAGGGATGGTGGCTGTGAAGCTGCTTATACCTGCTCTCAGGAGGTTGTAGTCAGCTTTGGAAAAGTTTTTTTGTTTGACCCAGGTTGGGGGAGGGTCAGGGGAGAATGTGACTTCAAAAGTGATCGCTTTATGATCGGATCTTACCAAGGAGGATGACACTGTAGGGATGCTACAGTGGCTATTCATGTTGGTTAGTACCAGGTCCAGGATATGTTCACCATTTGTTAGGGTGTCAACCAGCTGATCTAATGCCTTGGCATTGACGAAGTTGAGGAATCTCTAGGCATCTGTGTTTGGGCTAGAACAGGTCTTCCACTCTATGATTGGGTAGTTAAAGTCATTCAGGATCAGGGTAGAGGGTTGAATCTTGATAGATTAAATTCAAGTAAGTCCTGATATGTGGAGTGGGTATCCTGAGTCATGGTTAGGGGTCTGTAGCTAGCTTTGATTTGAATAGGTGTTTTGTCAACAGTTAACTGCACCTAGAGAGTCTCTTGTGCATCATACTGTTTGACCATCCTGGAGGTGTGTATGTCTTTGGTAAATATTGAAACTCCACCTCCTTTGGCTTTGCAGACCTCCATTTCAGGTCTGAAAGTATGGTAGGATGAGTAACCTGGTAAGACTGGGGTGGTCTCCGCAGATTTGAACCAGGTTTCAGTGACTGCACAAATGTCAGCATTTTCCAAAGCGAGGAGTGCTTGCAATGAGTGCAGTTTCATGTTAAGACTCCTAGCATTTAGCAGCATGATCTTTAGAGGAATTTTTCATGTTGGTAATTTTGTCCTCATGACTTGGCCTAAAAAAGGCACTATGGGGGAGGCAAGAGTCTTTTCCAAAAGCCTGAAGCCCAGGGAAGACAGTAGAAGGCCATATCTGGCAAAACATTGTGTTCTGTCAGTCATGTCCTCCTAGGCTGTCAGATACTGGATCCCCTTGGAATGACATCAGAAACTGAGTCAATTTTTAAAGTCAATCATTTTCTGTTTGTACTGAGGCATCATTCTGGGTGACATTAGGATGGTGCTTAAGGCTAGGGACATACCTGCCTGAGACACATATTCAATTAACTCAATCATGTCTCTATTCATATAGTCCAGAGAGGTATGCCTCAAGTCATCCACACCAACATGGACTATAATAGAGTCATAACAGTACATGTTGTTGAGAGACTTGAGTGCATGCGTAATATGGCAGATTCTAGCATCTGACAAGCAACTTACCATGACTTTCTCCTTGTCTAGCCTGGTGAGGGGTACATCTGTGTGTCTCACGACAGAGTCTCCTATGACTAGTATGTTGGTTTGTGGCTGGGCCTTAGAGACAGACATGTGTACTATGTGTGGTGCTTGGTGCTGTGGTTTGTGATATGTGTGTGTGTGTGTGTGTGTGTGTGTGTGTGTGTGTGTGTGTGTGTATGTGTGTGTGTGTTTTTGCCTTGGAGGTCCTTTTGTTTGGGAATGTTTTTGTTGAGAACCTTTGCAAATGTGGGATTGCATTGTACAGGTGTGGGTGGTGTTAGAGGTGTGGTTTTTGACCAGACAACCTTCTCAGTGCCAGATGTGCTGGCTTGTGATCAAGACAGCAAGGATTTGAGGTTCATAATGTAACAGCATCTCTCACATATTGTGTTCCTAGGTGGTAGTAGCAGACGTTGTCCGTGTACATGAGGCAGTTGCTACACTGTCTAAGGATGCCCATATCAAACAGACTAGCAGGAGAAACCATAGGAAATTGTCCATCCATGGTTGTCTGATTCTGTGGAAGAGACATCAGAGATAGTAGAGTGGGTACTATTTGAGGAGAGTATCTATAGGTCGCTCATCACCTCCCGGATCTGGTCATGTAAATTCTCTCCCTATTGTGGTGGTGGATGTCTTCTACACTGAGCAGCAGGAATGATGGCATGTGCAGTTCTCAGTCTGTTATCATTATCATTGACCCCATCATCATCTTGGGCCTCAAGAGTGTGAGTTGCCTGGCAGTAGCATTGCAAGTTGTTGTCTCCGGTGTCCAATAGGAGAGCTGCCATGAGTCACACAATCTTTCAAGGTTTAACACAGTAAAAAAAATATACATAATATATATTCCCCAAATGTTTTGAGTATATAAGATATACAAACTGACACAATTTACCAGTTGAAACTTTTCTATATGTCATATTACAGTACTGTATGACCTTATGCAACTGTAACACTATATATGATGAAAGGCATGATTTCAATCCATAACAGTGTACAAAATGGTGTCTAACATACATTACATTCATGTGCAAAACAGATTTGTCATAAAACACAATAAAATTTGCATCTAAATGATGTTGAAGATAGTATATGGTATGCCATTAACACCATAAAAACATATAAGACAGTAACTGTGACATGTTTGCTCAAGATAAATCACAGTACATTATAGTTTTCAATGAAACATAATTGTCAGACAGTATGGCCCTATAAGGTGTAATTATTTTGTGTCTTTCGGCTTTTTCCCGGTTAGGGGTCACCACAGCGGAACTCTGGTCTGCTAATGATTGGCAGTAGAGTTTTATGTGCTGGCTTGCCGGGCCTATACATTGTATAATAAAAAGTTGAGCTTAGCAATTATACGGTCATTATCATGCAATATTCCTAATGTCCTGTTATCAATATGCATTGATGATATCAATAGAATGCCATGTGTGGGCCACTATATCCATCACACAGTTTCATTATGCTACTCCAATGCATTACATGGCATGCAATACACAGTTTATCTGAGAAAACACTGTTATCACTTATTCAGTTATGAACCAGCCATCAGTATGCATGCAAAACACATATTTACACAACCAGCAGGCATATATATCATAACAAAGATGTCATGATATAGTGGCATGCTTCAGTTTTACAAAAACCATACATTATAAGCTCACAGTGACAATGACACTATAACATTTAGAGTGGGCCTCTACTGCAAACCACTTAATATATACTTTACTACAATTTCAAGCAGGCAGCCTGACAGAAGATCCTCACATATTTTGTTGAGGTGTCAAAATAATAATTATTGCCAATATAACTTAGGTTAATGCATAAGTAATGTGCAATGTTGATATCCCCTGAATAACAGATATTTACTGATATTGATTTAAGAAGAGCAAGCAGTGGAAAATTAAATCAGAGAATTGGAATGCAATACAACACCTCAAAACAACTGGATAGCATCTGACATCTACAAAGGTAGGGTATATCACACACAAATTACTCTTTAGCAACTAATGTTTCATTGTCACTACCTACATATGTATTATTCTTATCTATGTACCTGCAGAATTCAAATACCATAATGATGATAATTAATAATGTCATAGGCAGACATAACAGAAGAACATGATTGGCTTTATACACAACAATTATAAAAAACAGAAGGTAAGAATGCAATGCTGTATTAGATAAACTATCACAGGTCTATCACAAAGAAGTGCAAGATTGCGGAAAGAAAATTCATGCAAGAAATTATCTATCAACTACATTCACAACACTGAAGCAGAAGACACTAATTCAGTAACATAATAACTTAACTAAGCAGAACACAACAAGAAACATTATCACATCCTCCTCAAACAACCATGGCAGTTGCAAATATATATATGTCTGTCATTTAGGTTGTGACTTAACAAACAAAAACAGTTGGGGTTATCAAACACTCCCTGCTCATAAATCAGAAGACAATGTTTAAATTAAATCTATAAAGTTATTTACAAGAAATCAATGACTGTTGCACTCACCTTGCAGATGCATTATGGGTAGTCTGGCATTAATATTTGCATGCCTGAAGCTGCACACAAAACTGATTTTTTTTAACTATGTTCTGAGTGTTTTTGGCAAAGATAATGTCAGTTATAAGACGTACCTCTATCCTTCCAGTGCTCCTCTAGCTTGTGCATATGCTCAATACACAGAGCTCAATTTTGCACAGTCTTCATCAGCTGCAAAAAGGAAGAAAAGCTGTATTACTGCCATAGAAGGATTGTTTATAGGTAAGTACTAGGCTAGCTGCCCTTGTGGCCCATTTTAAATCTAGCTAATTTAAGGATGAAAGTCAAACCCTGCATCTTGTGTCTGAGATAAACACCTTAAGCATTATGCCAATCCCACAACCTACAATTATGCCAACCCCCCACTATGTACAAAACAAGAGTGAAAAATAATGAGCATCATGTCACCTAGCCTGAGATTAAATACAATTTCACATTTTGTGCATTCAGTTATTGTTGTGTTACTCTCAATACTAAACACACACATGAGGAGTATTGTATACAAACTTGAGGAATAAAGGTTCAAGCCTACAACTCTCATCTGTCTTTACACTACAACCAAGACATCTACCTACCTAGGTTTTCCATCTTGGCTGTGATGGCACGGATTGATGTAAATTAAACAACTCAACTGTATAACTATACAGGCTTGAATTAAACAGGCATATTTATGCTTCTAAATTACAGGATGGGTAAAAGAACAGTCCAGATTCTGCCACATGCTGTGCATTTGAAACACAAATGCAAGCAAACTTGACTGTATGTCATCATTTTGCTCACAGTAATAACAAACAGCTGCAACACTTCAGAGTTCGTAGTCTGAAACTTTGCAATAAAACATGTGCATGCACGAGACAGACATAACTACACATGATAGGAATTCATGTTCATCACTGTTATTTAATACATCAACATGTAAGTTAGTTAGGAGGGCAGTCAAAGTTAAACAAGTAATGGGTTATGATGCAATATTATGTCATTCAAAATGTACTGGTAACCTATGTATGTATCACCAATCATTTACACATACATCCATATTGACATATATAGGATATTTCTATAAACTTTGTGGGTAACAGAGGTATTCATAGTCGACAATGACCTGAGTGCTACATGTGTTAATAAGGGTCTATGTTGCTTGATCGAAATCTCACAATCTCGATCACGCAATATCAAAACTCATTAAAGCGAAAGTGCACTAAATTGAAAGTGCACTTTTGCAAACGCCAGTTCTCCGAACCAGAAAAAAACAAAACAAAACTGCTTTAAACAGTATTTTGCAGGGGGGCAAGCTCCCCTGTGCCCTACAACCCCCCCTACTTAAATATATTAACTCTGAGATCGCACTGCAGGGATATATTTCCTTATCCCCACTGTAATACACTTCGGAGAACCGGCTTTTGTGAAAGTGCACTTTCGATTTAGTGCACTTTTGCTTAAATGGGTTCGATCTTCTGCTTGTCGAGAAAGTGAGTTTTTGACAATCAGAAGTAGATCCATTACATACATACATACATACTAGATGTGTAAAACGCTATACTGCATAAATGAGTAAGCAAGTATTTCCTATATCTGTTTTTAAATAGTAAATACAGAAATATCAAAATAACATAAAAATACTTTTTTAATGAAGATTTGAACTCTCAGATACTTATGAAACATTTTCATTGGCTTACTGCTTAATGGTTTGAGATAAGATACACTACCCTTCCTTCTATCACACAGAATTAATGTGGATTGTTTCTAGAATCTTGCAGATAACAGAGACGTGCAGTCATCCGAGATCTAAGCTCTTTAGGTGTTAATGTTGTTAATGTACCACATACATACTAGATGTGTAAAATCTGTAATGCATTACTTACAAAAAAGTATACATCTTACAACTCGGTTATGACATAGAAAATATTCAACTGGCTAAAGAATATTATACATGACGTACAAAGAGATTCATATCTATACATATGCAAGAAACATTCACATTAGTGTATTACTTAACGTTTTCAGCTAGCAGGCTGCACACTACCCTTAATGTTGTACAAATGTATGGCATAAAGGTGGACTCTGCCTTATGACACTCATATGTGTCAGTGTTTAACTGTTCTATAATTGGGTTATTTTTTACAAACTCTAACATATGTCATCCATATTGACCTGCATTGGTCTTACATTCATGAAAGTGAGTACAACAAACATGGATATTACGGTAATGTAGTCTCTATAATGTAGAGCTTAGTAATTATTACTCAGCATTCACACATACAAAAATACTGTGTGATGCTATTCAAGACACTACAGATAATGGAGAAATGTGTAATCATCTGCAGCCTAAATGCTACAGGAATCAGTTAACCATGGCAATGTTATATGTGTAAAACCCTCTACTATATAACTTGCCAAACAAACACTGGTCTTCCATATGTTGTGCTCAATATTTTCTACATAACTGCCACTATTTAAAAATAATAGGATTTGAACTCACACATACGAAAGCAGAAAGCCTTTCAGTTAATTGACAGAACAGACTTTAAAAATAATATTTATGGCATATTATTCATAGTTATACATGCAATGTACATATGAATGTACAGCCATAACCAATTTTTCTTCAGACTGTGTTCACTGGCCCATTACAGTTGTGAATAACCTCAGAAGGAGTTGACACGGTAATGTTAACTACATTTGCATTATTATTATCAGTACAGTCACCCATTAAATACAATTGAAACAGTCTCATAAACAGATATATCTAACAAATACATTTATAATGATGTAGGTTGTGATGCCCCACCACTGGCCCAGTAATCAAGGAGCCTCAATCCTCACCACTGACAACAGTGGGGGACATACACACTGGGAGGATGACAAGTACACACACAGTAAATGCAATTTCCCTTAAGAGCACACAGAGATCACAGTCCATCTGCGGCTGGTTTCCCCATCTTTCTCCAGATCCCCAATAAGAATCCCCACTGGCACAGATATGGAGTTAAGATCTCAGCTGAGTGGCCAAGCCAAGGCCTCCAGCACCCTCTCTGTCCAAGCAGTGCTTCATGTCCCTGCCCAAGTAGCTGACACACACACTCTTTAAAATTTGATTTATATGCAAACACACATGCACACCTGGGAAAGGCTGGCACAGATTTACTAGCTATGACCCCTTTTGTCCAGACCATAAGGTAGTTATTACTGCCACCGGCTAACTCTTTATCAGTTACTTTAAGGCCCTTAACAAAGAGTGTCTAATCTTACTGTGTAATGTTACTATTAATACAAATGATAGTTTGACCAAGAGCAAGGCTATTAGGAATGGCCCACAGTGTCACCAAATAAATATGCAAGTACTCCCAGAACTTAAATATGTCTCACAAATATCAGCCACAATGAAAGGTTTAAATATATTTAATAATAAATAATAAAAAAACAAGAAAATACACAGTAAATAATCACAGTTACATCAGAGTTCAAAATCACAGGAAATATTTAAAACAACATTGCAGGGCAGTCTCAAAGAAATAATGAAAACATCTAAGCTATACTTCACTATATTCCTGTCTGAATCTAAAATAAATTACTGTACCATAGTTAACTTACTTACAGACCAACAAGTAGAGAGATGTGCTGAGTGGATGTTCTTGTCAGGTCAAAGACAAAATACAAAATGCCCTCTCTCTCTCAGAGAGTTCTTAAATTAATATCTCAAATATTACTGCTGGGTTAACTTGCAGGATGACATCACTTCTTGTTATCTGACTTTAGTTCACAAACTAAACCCCCATTGCTGGAAACTGTCAGTATTTAGCATCTTCCTGTCAAAATGCATAGTCCTCAGATGTTTGCAGCTGCTGGAAGACATAAAACAATAAAACACTTACAAGACAATGCAGAAGGCTCCCTAGTTTTAGACATCTTGTCTCCTTGCTGCATTGAAGCCATCTTTTATGGTGCAGTTTAAAATAATTTAATTTCAACAATTTTTCTGAAGTTTTGCAAGTTAATCCTCTATGTTCCCATTTCTACTGTTAAAGTATATACATTTACACATTTATAATAGTTTATGTACAGTTCTGTTTTCTTCCAGTAGACTATACTGTGGAAACATATCTAAGCTGAGTACTCTACAACATATCTCTTCAGTACACATCTGTACAAACAATCTTATATGACATACAGTCATAATACATTTGTAAGACAAGCATATGAATCATGTTGATATTCACAAATGACATATGATTATTTACAGAATTCCAGCTAGCTATGCTGACAGTACTTCTTTTGTCACATTTCTCCCCCTTTGAAGACTCAAACTAGTTTTACAAGTGACCCTTGAGAAACATGCTTGAGAGGGATGACTCTCTGGGAATAAATTACCCTATTCCCTGTCTTGAGATTTCAGCTACCATGGCATTATTGACCCCAGTACAGTGCTGCATTGTCCTATCATATGCCTGCATCCCTAGTCTTCACCATAGTAATTTTTGATTTGGCTGGCTGGCTCCCTGTATCCATAGATCCCACTCAGACTTCTCCTGCCTTGTCCTGCAACTAATTAGCACAAGGGTCTCCCAATCAAGATAAGGTTTCATCATGTTAACATGGTACAGCTCGTTGCCCTGCCTTCTGCATAGCAGTCCTACCATGTAGTTAACATCACTGACTTTCCTTACCACTTTGAAGGATCATTCCCAAGCTGCCTACAGCTTGTTGTCTCTGACAGGAATGAGAATCATTACCTGCTGCCCTACAGCATACTCTCTAGCTCGAGCATTCCTGTCATACCAGACCATTTTCTCCTGTTAGGCTTCTGCCGGGTTCTCTTGGGCCAAGCACATGAGCTCCCTGAGCCTTGCCCTGAGGTTATGACATATGCCACAACAGACTCCTTGTGGGATTCACACTTAGCCCCCACTCATCTTGAATCAAATCTAGAGGACTCTCACCCTATGCCAGTACAGAAACTCAAAGGGTGAAATATCTATGGATTCCTGGGGCACCTCTGTCTAAGCAAACAACAGATGGGGGAAATATTTGTCCCACTCTCTTTAAACTGGTCTGCAAATGCTTGTAGCATGGTCTTTAGTGTAGAATTTAACCTCTCACCCAGACCATTAGTCTGGGGATGGTAGGGGGTGGCCTTCAGGTGATTCACCCCACAGTGCTTCACAGACAAGATAGCAGGTCTGACATGAAATTGACACCTCTGTCAGTCAGTATTTCTTTTGGGAAACCTACCCTGCTGAAAATCTTGAATAAAGCATTTGCCACTTTTTCTGACTCAATTGAAGACAGAGTCACCGCCTCAGGGTATCTGGTAGCATAATCTACTACCACTAGGATATACATTTTCCCTGTGGAACTTGGGGTACTCAGAGGCCCCACAATATCCATAGCTACTCTCTGAAATGGCTCCTCAATCACAGGCAAAGGCATCTAAGGAGCTTTCACCTTGATCCCTGCCTTGCCTACCTTTTGACACTGTTCACAGGTCCTGCAGTATCCTGTTACATCTCTGGAAATCCCAGGCCAATAAAAGTTCTGCATAATATGTCTCTTGGTATGCTTTATGCCCAAATGACATGCAAAGGGAATGTCATGGGCTATAGCTAGAAGTGCCAGATGTTAGGCTCTGGGCACTACCAACTGCTATATTCTTTCACCTTTCGTCCCAGTATAGAGATTCACCTTTTCCTCGACAATCAGGTGCCTCACTGGCTACCTCCCTCAGGCTTTGTAATGTAGGGTCTGAGCGCTGAGCCTGTCTCAACTCTCTCTTTGTAACCCTTCCCAGCTCCCCTTCCACAGGAAGTCTGGTATTCTCTGACAGCGATGCCTCACTGTCAGCCTGGGTACTACTACTCACCTCTGCCCTTGCAGTCACTCGGTCCAAGGGAACATCAGTAGCCACAAACAGCTGTGGCTCACCTTCAGTCTCACTGCTACAGGGTAGCTCCCTCTCTAAAATAGCCACCACACCAGTCCTGGCTTCAAGTCTGCAGTCTGCCTGGGTTCCTCCCAGGCTACCAGACCAACATGCTTGTCTTCAAGCCTAACTGCATGTCACTGTATGCACACAAGCTATTGCATTATCAAAATCATTCCCTGTCAGGACATCTGCAGGGATATCCTCAAAAACACCTAATTGCTTGCTTCTTTTTTCACCCTCCCAGTCAAGGTGAACCCTAGCCAAAGATATCTGGAATAGGGCATCTCCTAAAGCTCTGACTAGAGTAGACTGCCAAAGCAAGTAGTGTTCCTCTTTAACCATTGCAGGCTTCACAATGGTTAAGTCAGAGTCTGTGTGTCTCTTAACAGTGGCCTGTTTCCCATCTACTAAGATAGGATATAATCTCTTGTGGTAGTTTGGTACCCTTGTTGTCTCCAGATAACTTACTGCTGGCATTCTGTCATTCCCACTTACTGGTTCTCCCACCTTTTGTTCCCTACCTTGCCTCTATGGACATCTATATGCTACATGGCTCCACTGGTTGCATTTAAAACATTTAACCCTTGGTCCTGGCTGTGTACCTGAACTAGTGGCTTCCCCTGCTACCAGTGGACTCTGTTGGGGTGGTTTAGGTTGCCCACCACGGGTTCCCTTAGACCCATGAGCAACACTGAGTATCCATTTTCTGTGCAGTGATGTTCTACTTGCTAGGTATAGGTCTCCCTTTCTCCCCAACTCATCTGCTGTGTTACATTCTCATGTCCTCAAGCAAAGTGCTAAGGGCTTGATCCCTCACCAAAGGGTCTGCCAGCCCTTCAAAAATGGTGACCTGACACCAACTCACCCATCTATGAAAATAAGTGCTTAAATCAGCAATATATTCACACACACTTTCATCTGCCTTGCATCTATGCTCACAAAACTTTTTTCTGTAGACTTCAGGTGTTAACTTAAATCACTCTAATAAACAACTTTTAACAGTATTCTAATTTAAGCATCAGTATCAGACAATTTAGAAACAGCAGTTACAGCTTTACCATGGAATAAGGCAGTCAGGAACCATACCCAGAGCCCTTGGTCAGCATTATATTGTTTACATACCCTTTCAAACATATGAATAAAACTATCAAAATTATCACCCTCTGTAAATTGTGGGAAAAAAATTACTGACGTTTGTTGCATCTGGGGTTCGGTTATTCCCTTTCCCATTACCTCCATGACCCTGGTGAAGAGTCAACATCTCCTTTTTGTGTTGCCTCTGCTTCTCATTTTCTTCAGCTTCCAGACATCTCAGTCTCTCTTCTGCTTCTAATTCCATTTTTCTTGCTGCAGTTGGTCCGCTGATGCTAGTTTCAACTGTTTGGCCTCCAGTTCAAGTCTCTTTAACTTCAGATGGATTTTTAAGTCCTCCGAGGCAAAGTTGAAGTGCCCATTTTCTGAGAGTTCTAAATCCCCAATGCCAGTCTGGTTGTCATCCTGGTTGCTGGTTTGTGATGCAGGTGTGACTAAGGCTGCAATCGCTTCTACTTTAGTCAGGTTGGCATGCACCAGTCCTTTGTCATGGCACATCTCAGCCAACTGGCTCCTTGTCAGACTGCCATACTCCTCTGTTGACATCCTTGCCTGGTCTCCCTAACTAACCAAGCTAACAAAAAATAGATAAAACTATTGTAATATGAAACTCTGAATGTTCACTGTGTGGCTGCTTGAGAGTACAAACACCTTCTTTAGTGACCACTGTTTACAGGCTATAGGAATTCAATATCCACACCACTGAATCCTAATATGTGATGTGGTGATCCCACCACTGTCAGCCAATAAATGTGATACCCCACCACTGGACTAGTAATCAAGGAGCCTCAATCCTCACCACTGGCACCAGTGGGATACATATATTGGGAAGATGACAAGTACATGCACAGTATTTCCAGATGCAGCTTTCTGTATCAAGTGCAATTTCTCTTAAAAGTACACAGAGACCACAGTCAGTCCGGGGCTGGTTTCTCTCTCTTCCTTCAGATCCCCAATAAGACTCCTCACTGTCACAGCTATAGAGTTGAGATCTCAGCTGAGTGGCCAAGCCAAGACCTCCAGCACCCTCTCTGTCCAACCAGTGCTTCGTGTCCCTGCCCAAGTAGTTGACACACACATTCTTTGAGGTTTGATTTATACACACACACACAAACCTGGGAAAGGCTGGCACATGTTTACTAGCCATGCCCCCTTTTACCCAGACTATAAGGTAGTTATCACTGCCACCAGCCAGCTCCTTATCAGCTACGTTAAGGCCCTTAACAAAAGGTGTCCAATCTTTCTGTGTAATGTTACTTTTAATACAAATGGATACAAGAGAAAGGCTATTAGGAGTGGCCCACAGTGTCACCAAATAAATATGCAAGTACTCTCAGAACTTAAATATCTCTACAAAGATCAGCCATAATGAAAGGCTTAAATATATTTAATAGCAGATAATAAAAGAACAAGACAATACTAAATATATATTTACAATGACATCAGAGTTCAAAAATCACAGGAAATATTTAAAACAGTATTGCAGGGCAGTCTCAAATAAATAAAGAAAAATATCTAAACTAAGTGTTGTTATATTCTTAACTATATCTAAGAGAATAATACTGTTCCCTAGACTTACTTATTGTAGAGCAAGGCAGATCTGTGGTGAATGGGTCTTCTTGTCAGGTACAAAACAGACTACAGAATGCTCAGTCTCTCACAGAGAGTTCTCAAATTAATATCTCAAATATTACTGCTGGGATAACTTGCAGAATGACATCATCACTTGTCATCTGACTCCTCATTCCTAGTCTCAAAAGTTGATGGCAGCTGGTAGCATTTAGCATCTACCTGTAAAAATATATAGACAAGGGCTTTTCCTCAGATCTTTGGCAAATGTTGGAAGCCATAAAACAATAAAACACTTCCTAGACAATACAGAAACCTTCTCAGCACAGACATTGTGTCTCCTTGCTACCATAAAGTAATTTCATTTCAGCTATTTTTCTGAAGTTTTGCTAGACTGAAGTTAATCTCCTGTATTCCAGTTTTCACTGTTAAAATATATACATTTAAACAGTTACACTAGTACATGTACATTTCTGTTCCATTAGAGCATGCTGTGGATCCATTTTAAACACAAGCATTTTGCAAACCCTTTTCAGCACACGTCTGTACAAACAAGTATGATATACACATAACATACAGTTCTAATACAGTTGTAACACAAGCATCTTATATAGATCCTGTTTATATTCACACATGACATATAATTAATTACAAAATTCCAGATAGTTGGGCTTGCAGTATCTCCTTTTGTCACATAAGATTAGGACTGTTTGGGGACACAATCATTTGTGAGAGATTAAGCTGTGAAAGAAATGGAGTAAGGTAGAGTAACTTTGTTGGAAAGGAAGGCCACATTAAAACCTAACTAGTTATTACTCTTAGTATGCTTTATAATGTCAGTAATTGTTTTCACAATGGTAGCTACAGCACAAGGGGGTGTATATTAACTACTGCCATTAATACTTTTAAGTGAGCACTTAATGTTACTGAGGGAAGTACTCAGTTTTTTTTAGTAACTCTTGAGGGTTTGCTCCAGGCTGGATTGTGATATTCAGAAGTTTATTTATGAGTAAAATGACAGCCCCTCCTGCCTTGTTACTTGGCCAGTTTTCTAAGTGTATATGATACTTAATGCTGAAATATATATATATATATATATATATATAGCTAAATTGCACTAATTACTAGCATGACAGATCTGTTATTCCCTCTCAATACTTTGAGTATTAATGTGTGAAGTATGTATTCCTGTCTTTTTAGTCTATAACTTATCTGTTGTGAAGCACTTATTGTAGAGATGTTTCACCATGAGGTAGATGACAGAATTATAGTGATTTAAGAAGGAAATAAATTAGCTACTGTCTGTGGGGTAAGGTTACAGAGAGTGGAGCTGTGTAGGAAAGATTGTAGACTGCTTTGTTATGGGCTTGAATGAGGGGATGTGGTGTATAGTAGAAAGGGACATGGTTCATAATTATGTTAGAGGAGTGAGCAAGGGGATGTGGTGTACAGGAAAAAGGGTCTGGAATCAATCATCTTTATTTTAGGGGAGTAGATGAGAGATGATGGAATTATATTAAGTAAAACTGGTTTTCCCCTCATAGAAATGGCATAGGTGTGATTTGTTAAAACTGCTTTCCTCATAATAACAGCATATATTGGTAAAATTGCTGTCTCTCATATTAACAGTGTGATATTTTTAGGAATAGTATAAAATACAGAGTCTTGCAAATGCAGGAAAAAATAAGAATATGCTTGCATGACAGCTTGTAAAACAAAAAAAGTATTGTTGTTTTTCATTCATAAGTAACAGAGGTTTGGTAATCATAATAACAGTGTGATATATTTTTAGAATAGTATGTGATTCATTAGCTTAATAGAATGAGCTTGTGTGGAACAAAAACATTATAATGTTTTTATAACAAATGGCATTGACAATAGAGGCTTGTTGAAATATCCTAAACAGTTGAATGTGCACAGATATTCAAGCTAAAGGGACACGGCTAAAGTTACAATTATCCTATCAATGAAATAAAATTTTGGCATGCTCACAACTGGCTTTCTCTGAATGAGCATGGCTATCACAGCAGAGAAAGATACACTATCCTGTCAATGAAAGAACATTTGTAAAAGAATACTTCAGCCTGCTGAGAACTGATTTTCTCTGGATTGAGATAATGTTGCAAACAAAGAAGACTTCAGTACAGGAAAAGAATGTTTTCATCAAGGACAACGTTTTGACACCATAAAAAGACTTTAGTGGTGGGCATTTTGTAATCTGAGTCAGCTGAGGAAGTGCAGTGTGTCTGATAGCATTCTATCTGCATTATAAAGGAAATGTTACAATCTCGCAGTAGTGCTTGGTCGGCTGGTTTTAATAAACCTGTCATTACTTCGAAAATGCAGCTGTACAGTCTGTCTGTGTGACCTGTTTGCTGTTAATGTCAGTTTAACAAGGCAATGAGGTATACAGGAGAAAGGGTCTGGGATCAATCATCTTTATTTTGGGGGAGTGAATGAGGGGACTTGGTATATAGGAGAAAGGCTCTGGGTTTATGTTTATTTCCCAGGGGATGGTCAGTTTCAAGTTTAGTATGTAGCAGAGGTGATAGCTTTTTTACAGCCATTTGAGTATGGGAGGAAATACTTCAGGTAGTTGCTTAAGGGGGATGTGGTGGTGCTTTCTGTGAATAGGACTGGTAGCAGTAATTCCTGCAATAAGAGATTTGAGGGTTGAATCAGGAAGTCTACTGTTGGGGAGATATAGCTTGCTGAAGTGATGTTTGATATTGGTTCAAAGTATTACATATTGGGTCTGTTGCAATTTTGGTAATGCTAAGGAAAAGGGACACCACAGTCACTGATGAAGTTCATCTGAGGACTGGAGCATTTTGCTTCTTCCAGGATTAAATTAAGAGAAAGTATTTGCTTGGGTATCTGAGTGGAGGAGTATTTTAAGAGTCAGAGTAATCATGTATTAAGAAGGGATGTTGACTGCCTAAATCCTTTATGATGAATGGAATGTGATTGGTGCATTAGTAGAGTGGGCACTCACTGATGTCTACAATAAAGGAAGTGATGTAAGGATAGGTTGGATGGAGGCATGGTAGGGGAGTGAACACTAAAGGAAGTGATGTAGGGGATGGAGGCATGGTAGGGGAGTGAACACTAAAGGAAATGATGTAGGGATAGGTGGGATGCCGGTAGGGTAGGGGAGTGAGCCATAAAGGAAGTGATGTAGGGATAGGTGGGATGGGGATAGGGTAGGGGAGTGAAGTGCTGCCAAGTGTAGCAAGGCAGGCTGAAGCAAGCTTGATCACAGAATGAGCAGGAATCTAAATTAAAACTAGAAAAAAACTCCCTTGGGTAGGACTCTGAAAATACAGAGAAGATAAGAAAAGTATTGGTGAAAAAAGAAAAACAGGTATTTCCAGTATCTGAGCCTAAAGAAAAAATAATATTAGGCTGCATAGCAACAGGGACTGAGCTCTAAAAGCAGTAATTAGAAGAAAAATTGGGTGGAGGGTGGACAGCAGGATAAACTAAGGATTAGGTGGAAGTAGCACAGTTAACAAAAGTAATACAAGTGTTAAGCCCCTATACACATAGCTTTGTCTGCTGAAGTCACAGCATTAGTAATGCTGTCTTTACTTAATACTCCTGTGGCTGCACTGAGTCTTTTCCCCCAGGTGAGCCTTTTGGGTCCTGATATTGAAGTAGGCAGTTTGTTTTTTTACTTCAAACATTTCTCCTGAGATTCTCCTTTGTCTTTCTATCTCAAGCACAGCCTGTGTAAGATGAAGTCCATGCTACTTTTGGACTGGATAGTGTAAAAAAGGTGGTCAAACCCTGGGAGACAGAAAGAGAGAAAGGGAGATGTTTCGTCTAAAAGGTTTATGCAGCTAAAACTGTATGATTTTGCTGTTGGCTTATAAGTAATGAGGAGAGCTCCTAGGACCTCACACCAGTAGAGTGGACCTACATGAGCAAAAGGCAAAAAATGATCTGCGATCCCCATAGCTAGTATGAAGACACTAAGTGGCAGGTTCTTTGTGTAGCCAGAAATAAACTATTATGGAACTGAAATCTAAACTCTTTTTACCTAGTACAACATATGAGTAATCCTCTCTTGTGTGTAAAAAGTATCATTGTTAGCAGCTCTTACTTTGGAAGGTCCTACCCTTGATATGCAGCTCAGATTCGGACTGGTTATGAAGGCTGGTGACTGCAGATAGCATATGCACAGTCACATCCCCTTCAGCAGTGCTGATCACTCTGCACAGCAACTGTCTTTGTCAGAGAGGAAAGATGGCTCTATACAGCTCTTCTCCATCTATCATTGACACTATAAAAACCCTTCCATGATACTTACCTTTGGGCTTCTACTAGTAGCAATTGCCATTTACTGCCTTTCCTTTCTAGTAAATATACCATACTATGGTGAGGCATTTGTTACATGTTTTTGAGGGTGTTTAGCTATAACCCTCACCTTTCATGCCTTAGGGGACTATTTGGATCTTAGTGGACATCCTTTCTTTCCAATTGCTGTTGTCCATTTATCTGTAGCCTGCCTTCTCAGTTTTCAGGTGTGTGTGTGTGTGTGTGTGTGTGTGTGTGTGTGTGTGTGTGTGTGTGTGTGTTTAGCAACCAGAACTCCTAGGCTGATGTCTTTTTGCTGTGTGTGTGTGTGTGTGTGTCTCCCCTACTTGTTTGCTAGCTCTTGGGACAGTAGGTTTTCATGAGTTCTGTTTGTGTACACTATGTATTCTGTGCTTGTTAGATACATTTTATGCATCTTGTCATGACATTATTTTCTTGTGTGATAGCAAACTTTCAGCTTACCAGCTTCACAAGCATCAAGATTCAAGGCACAACACATATAAAAATTTAATTCTGCTGTTGCTTCACCTTAATTAAAATCTTACTTGATGCATTGTTACTGCATAGTCTGCATCTGAACTCCATATTTTATTTAACCTGGATGTTTTCTGGTATTGGTTGTAGCTGTAAAGGTCACTTGGAATAGTTCATTTAACTGGATAATAAACACTCATCTTGTATAAATGTTTTTAATATTCATATGTTCCTTTAGACATTGGTACATTAGAATGGCTGCATCAAAGAGAGTCCAAGAGGATTTCTATGGAAAGGGTTACAGCTGATGTATTATGTTATGCATTGTCCCACCCTTTGCTACATTTTCTATATCCTGTTCTCAGGGTTTATAATAAAGTATTTATGGTATATTACTTTATGTATAAGTGCTATATGAGTTGTGACTCTGAGACTATGTCATTCCCTGGGATGATTAAACTGCTTAAATATACCTTCTGAGAGATAGTTAGCATGTTATTTGGTGTCCAACACAAAGTTAGAAGCTGATTTGTCTAATGGTATGCATTGTAGCCATGTCTTTTTACAGTGACTGGATGTATTGCTTCTCTTCTTGTCCTAACACAACACCAGACATATAAATAATTACTCTATTTCTACCCATTCCAAAATATGAATAAATAAATAATCTAAATGAATGAGATTAATTAAATCTGACAAGCTAATATGGACATGATTTGGAAACTTTTTTGACATCTTGACTTTTTGGCCACACTTACACTTATTTATTGCATTCTTTCTGTACAATTCTTTCAGTTTTTCCATACATACTTAAGTTATTCAGTAGAAATCCACCAATGTCATTATCATTAGCGATAAAAACAGTAAAACGGTCAAAACACTACTGTGATGTCAAAATGTATGATAAACAAAAAAGCCTACACATCCAATTGAAAACATTTCAACAACGTGTGTAGAAACAAACAATTTTCTGTCTGATTTAGCAAATTAATAATAGGGGAGCTAAGGGTCAAAGCGAGTAAAACAAATGCAATTCAGCCTGCTATTTTTCACTTGATATAGCTGAATTGCAGATGTCACATGCCAAGAGCTTAATAAATCAACCCTCTAGCTATGTTATCAGCTTAGACTGGAAACTGAATGAATTCTATCTTTTTCTATAACAAGATGAATGGAAGGAGATTTGAAGTCTTCCAACAGGGTATTAGAAATCTCTGCCACAACATAATGCATTTTTTTAACATCAAGGAAGCATCAAATAAATAATTATCCCTAAAGTAACTGCATTTTTTTATCTGTAAGGCTTCTAATACTGTGAATGAATAAATATAGTTGAAACAGCCTAGCAATGTACTGTAATACATTGTCACTGCATTTTTTTATGTTGTGACTCACTCTCAAGCTAAAAATTAATCTGGTACCACCTCACATTTCCTTTTTTGATGTGTATTCACTTGATAGGTCAAATCCAGGCACATGTTTCTCTATCCATGCTCTAATTATCCATTTGTAGGAATGGAGATTTTCTTATTAACAGAATAGTTATATGGTTGCTGAAAGCCACGGTGGTACAGCGGTAGCATTGTTGCCTCACAGCAAGCGGTTCTCCTGTTCGATTCTTGGCTGGAGTGCTTTCTGTGTGGAGTCTGCATGCTCTCTCTGTGGTCAAGTGGCCTCTGAAAGACATGTGTGAATGGGCATGCCTTCGCTGAAGGTTGGGTGTCGGGCTGGCAACTCCGCACCATAAAAATCTACTGCCAATTATCAACAAACCAGAGTTCTGCTGTGGTGACCCCTAACTGGGAAAAGCTGAAAGGCAAACAAGTTATATGGTTGCTTAGGTCTGTGTTTAGTGATCACTCCTACTGAAGAAGGAGTTTATGTAATACTTTTAAGAGTGTGTTCTAAAATGCTCTTATAACAAACAATAAAACAGCTCTCATGCTCCTCTTGCTGTCATATGCAGAAAGCAAATAAAACCCAGAGATGGGCAGAGACATCAGTACAGCAGTATTACACACAGTTTGATGAAAGACTAACTATTATATACGGGATTATGATCAGGTCTTTGATCATAACTATGTTATTATCTGTTTGAGACATAGATGCCGAGAATGAAGCTCGAGAGGTGAATCTTTGCATTCATGTTGAGAACACAGGGTTTATGATCAGAAACCCAGTCATAATTCTTTGCAGTGTATAGAATTTTATCTGCTCCATGTACTACCAGTACAGAAGAAAAAACGTGTAAGAGTGTGACATGTTTTACCAACTGTCAAAGTCAGTAAAATACTTTAGTGCTGTCAAACAGGTAACAGGCTGAAATGAAGTGACTGTTTATGGAGCTAATGGCTTTAAAGGTCGTTAGGCACATAATTTTATCATATTTGCTATTTGTAAGTGTGACAGTGTGAAGTTCTAGCAGTTTAAAAGCTGTTTTTTTTTCTTCTGCCACTGTTCATTGTCTGTCAGCAAGTCTGAGCAAGACTCAGTCTTAATAGTGCTTAGGTGTCCATAACAAACTTGTTAAACACCCCTAACTGCTGTTAAGATTGGGTCTCATGATAGGGAAGCACTTGACAAGTTTATCTTTTTCCTGATTTTAAAGTATAATCGCAGTACTTCATAAACTTCATCAAGCTAATAAAGTAGCATACATAGTTATAAGGCAAGTTGTTGATGGATGAGACTCAAGCAGTGTGCATTTCCTTCTTGAACTGTAACAGTCGTAAAAATACATAATTAACAGAGAAACCCTGACACCTTATTTATTTCAAGGGATCTTAATAATGCTAAGAAGTAATTAGAGATTTGGGGATCAACGTAAATAGTAATCTCTCCTTTGATAATCACGTTGCCAGAGTGGTTAGAAAGACCTTCTATATAGCCCACCTTATCACGAAAGGGTTCACATCTAGATCAAGAGAGGTCATTGTGCCCCTCTACTTGTCACTCATCAGGCCCATAATTGAATACAATGCCCCTTTTGGGATGTACCTTACCCAACACCTGCAGCAACTGGAGAGACCCCAAAAGTACCTCACCAAGAGGATCATGGGCTACAAACAGATGTCCTATGCAGCTCGACTAAAGAAACTCCAGCTCTACTCAATTGCTTACCGCCTACTCAGAGGCGATCTATGCCTGACATACAAAGCCATGTCAAACCCAGAATTAATGGACATGCTCCACCTCAAAAAATCCAAGTCCCTTAGAGCTACACGCTCCAGGGACCTAAACCTCAGCACAAAAATAAATAGGACATGCTGGAGGGACAGATTCATTTCCCAGAGGCTCCCCTCACTCTGGAATAGAATCCCAATTCATGTTAGACATAGCCCCTTGCTGACCCTCTTCAAGCGAAATTTGGACGCGTGGATGGGAAATCACAAATTCACCCCTGGGATCTCCCCAGTGTCCCTGCTAGACAGAGGCACAGTAAACTAATCTTAAAAGGGTACCTTCTGTGACCTACTTTACAGAGGCACAGTAGGCTAATCTAATAGGGAGGCGGAAGCCAAATACACTCTGGCTAGGCTTATAAATGCCCTAGGGCAGATAGCCTAGTATCTACCTATGAACCTATGAACCTATGGACTGGCAACTTTCCATTGTGCCCTTTTATTAGCATCTCCCTGCATGTCTTGGATTTTTGCCAGATTTGCCTCAACCGTTGAGCCCACTTGACTCACCTCAGGTATACCTTTTACTCTAATTATCTTTTACTGCATTGGATATAGAGGAATCCCCTCCTTGGCAGTTTTTATACCACCAATTATATAGCCTATCAAATATGATGGTTATGTTCTGAAGACTACTTGAAATCTGCACTAAAAAGATAACTTTATAAGTGGTCTTGAAGCATAATTACCATATTCTGTGTTAACTTGTGTCTATACATTTTATTTAATGCTACTTACTTTTTTAACCTTTATGAATATTTATAAGCTATACTAGTTTAATAAAACTGGCACTTTCTGTATTTTGAGTCTATACCTTTGCATTGTCTGTTAGTGTTTAATTTCTGACTAATGTACAATAATTATGTAAAGTGCACTGTAATCTGTAAATGTGCACTATAATCTGTAAACGAATTAACACATTAAGACTGCCATATTATGCATTGAGTGCATTAAATAACTATTACTACCTATTCTTTAGATAAGTTATTTTAATAAGCCTGTAAAAATAATTATGTTACTTTACCTTAAACTAATGACTGAATAATGTAATAAGCCTGTTACAAATAAGTCTGTTACTTTACCCTTAACTAATGGCTGAATAATGTGAAGTATTTTGAGATTTGACAGAAATGTACTGTACTGAACATATAACTGAATATTAATGTTATATTCTGAAACTTGACTGATATTTACATTAGCATATATTGAACATTTAAAAATAGCTGTTTATATTTTGAAACTAATTAAACTAATATTAAAAGAATATTGTTTGCCAGTGTTAACTAAACACAGATAAAAGCATAACTGAAACTGGTACATGTTATATTCTGAAAACTAAATCATTCATTTTTCAACATAGATAGTGAAACTAATGCTATTGTACAATTGTCTAAAAGCATGAGAACATTCTGACAGTGTTACCTGAACACAAATAAACTGGAATCTATCTGAACATAGATAGACTGAAAGCTAATACTGCTGTATAATTATTACCATGAACCTGAAAACATGAGAACATTGTACTATTGTTATATAATTGTTTGAAAACATGCATACTTGCTTTAACTTATACATTTTTTTACTCAAATGATTTTTATTTTGATGAAATAACACAATAATTTAATACATTCATAACATTCAATAACTATTTATAGTATTTACATTCAGCCTGACAAAAAGGATTCAGATAAAAACATTTGTAGTTAAATAATAAGTTAATATAAAAACTATGATAGTTAGGAAGAGTTTGGTTCCATCTGCAGGATATCAATGAAGTTCAAAACTTTCCTCCATGGACTATTAACCAATGGCTTAGGAAAAGTTCTTAACTCTTTAGTTCTTTTCTCTATTAGTATGCATTTCTTCAGTGATGATAGGAATTCCTCCATTGTGGGTGCTACATTAGAGTTCCATCTTCTAGTTATACATTTTCTGGCTATTGCTAACATTGTCCACAACAAGTACAGGTCATCTTTTTTCATATTATTACTAGTAACAACATTCAATAAAATTAAAGACTTTGTCTAAACAAATATATCAGTATAGATAGTTTGAAGAAATTTGTTAATCTCATTCTAATATGGTTTAATATTAGTGCAGTCATAAAAATATGAGACCAGTCAGCATTAGTGGAGAGATGCCATCTCCAACATAACTTGTTGTTTGAAGGGTTTATTTTTGAGAGCTTCTCAGGTGCCAGAAAGGATCTGTGTAGAAATTTCCAATGAAAAATCCTCCGGAATTGTGAGTAAGAAGTTAGTTTAACTGAAAATAAAATGTTTATCTTCCATTGATAATGATACTTGAAACCCTTTAGTTAAGTATTGCCAGTAAGAATCTTTAGGAGCTGTCTTATAGACAATTAAAGTGTTTTATATATATATATATATATATATATATATATATATATATATATATATATATATAAAATTAATTCTTAACATTGATATTATTATATAGAATTCCAAAAATCCAGTTTATAATTTTTGGTACGGTTTTGAAGAATGAGTTATGTATTATTCTACACAGATCCTTAGTGTATGCTGTGACACCCTGAAGAACCAACCAGTCATTAGGGGGTAGACCATAGGTTGGCAATATACTTTGTGTGTTCAAACCTTGTTGGTTTTCAATACATTGCAACCAACAAAATAGGTTATTATTTTCCCATAAACCAAAAATCTTTCTATGTGTTTTAACAGGGAACCCTTGTAATAGCAAATGATATTAAACATCTATGCCACAATTTTATATCTAAATTTGTGTTAATGAATTTTCTAAACTCATCAAAAATATTGTTTATCAGTGTTAGTTTAGTTAATTTTGTTGTAATATACTATAAATTTAAACTTAAATAGTGCCATATCTTGTTATCTTTGTCAGTTACCAAAGCATTCTTTGATAAATAATTTTCATTCATTAGTATAACGGAGTGCAACTGTTTCTAGCTGGAAGAGTATTTAGGATTTTTCCAATTCATCACTATTTTAATTATAGATGCCTTTATATAAGTTTCAATCTCTATTCACTGATGAATGCTAGTGAGCCAAAACCGGTATGATGCTACTCATTCAATAAATGTATTCTGTATGCAACACTTGGTGCTGGCCTCTCATGTCTTGTTCCAGAATGCTTTTTGGCCATTTGCACCTGCCGTACGTGCGAGGGTTTTTGATTTTGGACTTGCTGCTTCACTTGCTGTTGGCTTGTGTGTTGGGAATGCTCTATATCTTTGGCTGATTTCACTCAGCCCTTTCGTTTTAAGCTGCCTCCCATTTATGCTTGTTCCTGTGTGTTTCATCTTTCTGCAGGATTGGAAATATCGTCTTTATCCTGGTGTAACCATTTTTTGCCTGCTATGTATGTTGACCATACATATCCAAGGATTGTGAGCTAACCAGTAGTTTCACTATATTGCTCACAGTGGGTCTGTTTGGGCAGTTGTATATGACTGGAGATATGCTGATGTTTTTGAAGATTGGGATAATACAAACATTTGTTTAATAGGAGCGCATCAACAACATACGCTATTGCTGGCTTAATTCAAGGTACATACTTTTTCATCTTGAAACTGGTGCGACAGTATTCACAGAGCAAACGTCTTTGCTTTGGCCAATTGTACGATATGTTTGGGACTATGTATATCTCCTATCAGTGCTTTTCAGATGCTAGTCAGCTGTCCGTTAATAAACTGTTCTGTGGAAGATATTACTGTTTATGAGGTTGGTGAGGTCTGCCATTTGTAACAACTACGGGGCAGTCTTACTATTGAATTTGCATTAGTAACATACGATACAGCAGGCCAAACCTAAGGTAAACGCTTTCTGTTTTGGAAATTGTGTGTCAGTGTTTACAAGGAAAATGTCTCTTTTTTTGGCCAAGGATATGGTTTGTTTGGGACTATGCGTATCATCCAGTAGTGCTTTAGGATATGAATGGGAGGTTGGCAGCATTTCCAACTAAATGTAACTGTTTGGTGGAAGTTATTACCACTTTTGAGTCTAGCGAAGGTTCGCCATTTTCTACAACTACAGGGCAGCTTCACTACGGACTATTTTTCGAACAGGAAACGTCATTAATCTTCCATTTCCACAGATTTATTGACTGCTTATGGGCTTTTGGAACTGTGAATACTATCTTGGGGTTTGTTACTAAAACTGTTTAATGGGACAAGGGCTTTATTTAATTGCCCATATTTTTTGTACCAATTGAAATAGTAGGAAATATTCAGTTACCCAAGACTGATCAATACTGCTTTTTCTACACTTTAAGATTATTGTATCTTTTATATGTGGTATTATGGTCTTATGCAAGCACATGACAGCAACTCCTTAATGTAAATTTATAGTATGATAAATCTGTAGGGAAGTTTTTTGGTGAACAATACATGATGATTGTGTAGGGGACTGTATGACTCTTTAGTAAGGAAGGTGAACTTTGTAAAACTATTGTATTTGATTTAGTTCACATTGGAATGCATTATAGATAATATTTTTGTTTGTTCTCACTATATGATCATCTAGCATGATTTAGCTTGCAGGATGGGATCAAGGACTCATAGTTATATTTATGTTTATGTGGGTGTATTTAGATTACATATCTTATATATGACTGTGGTTGTGGACTATTGTTATTACAAATGGTCAGATACACTCACTTTACTTTATGATAGGTATTATATCAATGTGGTTTGCTCTGTGAATCCATGTATATAGTTACTTTTTTAACATACAGTCTGGACCCACTCAAACTGATCCTCTAAAGGGGATTTTTGTCTGATTTTATGCCCATCATCCACAGATTATCATTTGGTTTTGGGGGCATATATTTGGGTAAGACCCATCTTTTTTGAGAACAGTACTTTTCAGCCCCCCGCAAACATATAAAATAACCTTTGTTTATCCCATATAGTGGAGGGACAGTGTACATCACATCCCTTACATGTATCATGTTGCCATTTATACAATAAAGAGCCATTGTTAGCAGGAAAATACATTTTGGTTTCATTTATTTTTTCGAGGATTACTTATAATTTGCCATAGTATACATTGGTGTGGAAAATCAGTTGAGACATATAAATAATAACCAACCTGTGATGCCTGGTTAGAATATTTAGGATTTCACAGCCTTTGTTTTTTTTGGAACCTGAAGGTATTTTCATTTGATATTGGCAGGTCATCTATTTTGAGGTTCATCTGATATTCACCATCATTTTCCTCTTTTAATATATCTTTGTCAATGTTTCTCATTTAGTGCTGATACTGGAGACTGATTTTATATTACTTATTTTGAAGTGTGCAGATCTAGGGTATTATTGTAGGTATATATATACCGGATATACTGGTGATTGTGAAGCTTATGGTCATGGATCTAGATGCAATTCTTCAGGGCCTGTGTGCCGACAAGAATGATATTGGTGTATTTGGTGCACCTTTCAATCAGGATAATAATTTGGATGTGGAAAATAGGGATCCAGTTGATGGCTGCAATCAATTATTTCAAGGACTGAATAAAAGCATGAAATACCTACGTACCAGTGTTTGGCACCTTAAATTATTTAAGGCTTATTTAAGCAAAAAATTTACCCCTCGGGGATTGAGGGTCAAAATACAGCCTCTGGTTGGTCAGATAGATGAAACACTGGCAAGAGTATGGCAGGAAGCGCAACAGCAAGCTTCCCTTTCTTTTGTTCAGATTTTGGCTAGTTACTATGAATGTATAATAGAGGAGAATGTTGGTGAAGTTAGGTCAGTTTGTAATGATTTGAAGAAATTTGAAGGATTACCTGCATATACCAACTGTTTCAATAAACTAACCAAGGATCTGTTGGTTTTTGAAAAACAAACTAAGGACAAAAAAATATGTAAATTTAATAGGGACATCACTGATTATTGGAGGGGAAAGCCTTTTGAAAATCAAAAATTTGTTAAGTTTTCTGAAAGTGGGCATTTCACATATACTCCTTCTAGAAGAAAAAGACCCAGATCCATTTTGAAGAAAGTGGCGTCACAGCCCAGTAGTACTTCAGGGGATGAGTCATCTGCAACAGATATAGATTATCCCAGCACACAGGCCTCACCCAAACCAAAGCAATGTAGAAATAGTGACCACCCTTTAGAACTGGCAGACATAGGGGTGGGAGGAAGCACAAACGCAAATACAGGTACAATGGGGAGACTTCTCCAAACTCTGCTAATGCAATAGAACTTGATTTTAATATTCATAACACCTCATCTGTTCAGTTAAATGATAACCAAAAGCAATTACTTAATAAAGGTCTTAACTATGTTTCTGGTTTTGTTATTGATGAGAATATTGTTGTGAATGATGTCTTGAATTTCTGCCGTAGATTAAATTTAAAAATGTTTTTTGGCTCCAGTGAAAACTCTCAAAGATCTACGGAATTTAGGTTTGGCAAATTGGCCATTATGCCTCCTATGAATACATATGTTGGTATTTTTCAGCAGGCGGTTCTCAAAGATCTGCATTTTAGGCTACATGATTCCACTTTGTTGCACCATAATCTTACTGTACAAGTACATCAGGCTCTTACTGAATTGAAAAACAATACCAATATAGTGATTACTACTGCGGATAAGGGTGGGGCGATGGTTATATTGGACACAGATTATTATCTGGCAGAGGGAAATCGCCAATTGTCCAATCCTCAGCATTATATGCACATGTGCCTAGACCCTACACCGAAATTAAGAAGGCGATAGACTCATTTCTTAACCTAGCAGTAGAAGAAGGTATTATGCAGGAGTCTATTTTGTGCTAACTTATGGTGCTGGAGCCACAAAAACAAATTTTGTATCTTTTACCAAAAATACATAAGAGTTTGGATAAACCTCCAGGAAAACCAGTTGTATCAGGTATTGGATCTTTGACGGAACCACTTTCTGACTTCCTAACATATTATCTCAAACCATTACTCAAATTTGTATGAGCACACATTCAAGATACCACTGAGTTTCTCAGAATTATATCAGAGACACAATTAGAACCAACGTGGCTATTATGTGCAATGGATGTCAAAGCACTTTATACTAAAATTCTCCATTGGGCAGGTCTTGCAGTGCTCTAACATTGGTTGGACAGGGTGGATTTTTATTCAGCTGGATTTAACACTCCACTGGTTTGTATGAATGAACACGTCCTGACTAAGAACATCTTTTACTTCAATGGGGAATGCTATTGGCAAACCAGAGGTACAGCCATGGGGGCTTCATTTGCCCCTATTTACGCTGATATATTCATGGGGTATCTTGAGGAACACCTTATTTATGACACTTTGTATAACTTATACATTGATGAGATAGACATCTGGAGGAGGTATCTGGATGACTGTTGAATGGTGTGGCATGCTGACCAACAATATTTGGGTGAATTTGTCCAATATTTAAATGAAAATAAATGGGGTATCGAATTCACACTGAATTTTGATATGCACTGTATTAACTGTATTAACTTTCTGGATGTTACAACAATAAACAACCAGATGGCTCACTGACCACCAGTGTGTATAGGAAATACCCCCAATATAGCAACTTACTATATGCAACTAGTCTACACCCACACCATACCGTACGGAACATACCCAAATCACACTTTTTGCATATTAAGAGGATTTGTTCTGAAAAAGGAAGATTTTGCTGCATTCCAGAGGGATATGACACACAGGTTCCAGACTTGGGGTTATCGACAATAGGATATACAAGCTGCTAGTCAGTTTGTGTCTGCTCAGGATAGATCACAATTACTTGTATATAAGGACAGGACTCATACAGCAGAAGCACAGCCAATTAGATTTATAACCACTTATGGTAGGAACATCCATCTCATTAGGGATATTGTAACCAAACATTGGACTTGAATCAGATGTTAGGGGATCAATGCCAATTTTCATACCGCAGGGGCAAAACACAGGGTTCCCATTTTGCACACTATAAGAAGTGTAATAGTGGTTTGCCTATGCATTATCAATTGCCTATAACAGGGGATAAACTTTTGGGGTCATTTCCATGTGGACATTGCTCCTTCTGTAAATATATACTCAAATCTAAACAATTCATAAGTCAAAATTCAGGCAGAGTATTTGACATACAATGTTTTGGAAATTGTGGATCAGATTGGGTTATATATTTGGCTTCCTGCAATTGTTCCTCTTTTTATATTGGACGAACATCAAGTCCCCTATGGATTTGCATGTTGGAACATTACAGTAACAGCTGAAACAAACGGCTGACTAATGCTTTATACAAACACAAAGTTATCCATTCCACTGCCCACTTTTCCTTTACAGTGATTGACAGGATACAGGGGGATTGGTCTAACAAACTAGGTTGGCATTAAATTTTAAATAATAAGGAGAAATATTGGTTTGTCAAACTAGGAAGTTTGTTTTCACTAGGTTTAAATGACCATTTATAATTTAGGTGTATTATATATTGTGTTATATGTCTATTAATTTGTTAATTGAAATTCAGGGAATGACTTAATAGGAAGTATGACTGTTTTTGTATTTAAACACATGATTTTGTAAGCATCTCTATTCACTGAGGAAGGCTAGTAAGCCGAAACCGGTATGATGCTACTCATTTAATAAATGTATTCTGTATACAACACTTGGTGCTGACCTCTCATGTCTTGATGATGAGAATATGCCACTCTATTTCTTTTGGGGTACCATAGGAATTTCACCTGATTTGAAGTGATTTCTTTAAGGATTTTCTTTCCTGGTGGAAGTATAAGGGCTTGTGCTATATATATAATATTTCATGTAACATTAACTTATACATTTTAACTTTAAACAAACATTGAAGAAATAATTGAAACACAGATAGTCAATTTTCGCCCCACGGCTTTTTGTCAAATTTTGCTCTGCATTGTTCCATTTGCTGATGAGGCAAAGGAAGGCCTGCTTTAATGCTGAAGTGTCCTCTTTGTAGTTAGGCCTTGTAAACCTCTTCTTTTCATTTGTTGTGCAAAACTTTGTAGCTAAAGTTCTTGATTGTATTTAGTATCAGGTCCTTACAATAACATTTGCATCTTTAACAATTATACACTGATAGCATTACTTACTACCCTGACCTTATTTGTACTTTTCTACATGAAATGCAGCTTTAACAACTATAAACTTGCAGCATTGCTTACTGTTCTGACTTTATTTACATTTTGCTGCATCAAAATAAACATACATTTTTCTGCTTGAAATAAACATCTGCTGCTAATAAACTCTTGCAATTCTGTAGGCAAACTGATTTTTTTTACAATATTTTGTTATTAAAATTTAACACAACACCTAATTTTGACATAATGTCCATTTCCAAAATGGTACTGTCACATCGGGAATGTAACTAGAATTTTGCTGTTATTTTCTTTTCAGGCTGGTTGGCTTTATTTAAAAAAATCTAATTTCCAAAGACTTGCTGCTGACTGCAGCCACTTTTTGACCCTTTAAACCTGATAGAGTGAAAACTGTACTCAGGCCCTCTGGCAGAGGTCTATTTATAACGGAAACTGAAGCCCCGGTATAAAGTAACACATTGTGCCACAATTTCTTTCCATGAGTAATGAAATGTATGGTCTGGAATCCCTTTCAACCTGGAAGCAAGTCAAATACACCAAATGATTTGGTGCTGGACTATTATTGCTTTTATACATATTCTGAAAAGCTGGTGTGTCACTGGCAACCTTAACCTGAGCTACAGCATAATTTTGATTATCTCTTGGGCTTGAACTTTGTACCTTTTTTTTACATGCCCAGGTTTTTACACACACACACACACACACACACACACACACACACACACACACACACACACACACACACACACACATGCAAAAAAAACATTTAAATGTTGGGACTGGTGACGTCTGTTTTACTGCTACAATATCAGTATTTACAGGAAAAATATTATTACTGACATCTGATGCTTGCAAAATCTGTTTCTGTATCACCACTAAATGGACAGCTTTTCTAAAGTCTTGTCTGTAGCAATTACATTTAACTTGATAGTTGTATCAAATTTCTGAACATATTTTAAATGAAACTCAAAATAGTAAACACTGTGTATTTTTGCACCTATATGAAATCAGTTTTAACTGTTGAACTTTTATACATTTTGTCTTGTGACCCTTAGATTTTAACATACTGTTCTGTGAGTGAAATTCCACCCACTTTTTACCATAACCATTTCTTTGGCTGACGTCATTTAACTTTTCACTTGTACTGGATGCTGCAACAATTTATTATTACTGTCTACAATTTTTTGGATAAATAGTAAAACTGTAAATGCATAAAAATGGATTTTTGCCATATAGTCCTATGACATATAGTACTGTCATTAATTCAGTTTACTAGGCTGACTGTAATCTGAGCTGATGTGCTTGGCAAACTGCCATTTCCATACAAAACATATACTGTCTGAAACTGATCACATAATGTACTCTTTTATACATAGGATCTGAATTTTCAACTGTGTTGTCACGTTTACAATGTAGCATTGACTTTAAATTTTACATTCTGTAAACTAGCAAATATTATTTTGTCTCTGTCTATATTACAATATTGCTTATGCAGTGCAACACTTTAATACAAAGCTCTTAACTAATGACTGCTAAACAAAAGAATAATACAAAACATTCATTTGCCAACTGTAACGCCAAACTCTTTATTCTGCTAATTAATCTGACTGTTAGTTCTGATATACTTTGCAAAACATAGAGGTATACGGTTACCCTTTTTTTTAACTGGCCACACCTAATATGTCTTTCTGAGCACTATAGCTGCGTCAGTTGAACTGAAATTTATTATATCTTTAACACATAAAACTGCATGTTCTTGTCATAACCAATCTTTAAAATCTGTACATTTGCAAAACTCTTGTTACTGAAGTCTAAACCAGCATATACACCTAGCACAGATCTGCTACACTTTTAACTGTTAGCTGCTGTAATCTTTGACCTTTTAAATCCTGACACAACTGCATTTGTATCTTTTAAAGATTTATGTGCAACTAAAGTTGATTTGTACATAAACAATGAAATATTGTTATTTATTTTAACCTTAAATGACAGATTAATTTCCTGATCTTTACAGATAGCTATGGAATTTTACTTTTACTTAGCACTGAAGTGTGTTTTTCAGTTATGCTGGAATATACTTTATTTAAATTTGCACTCTGATTTCTCTTATCTTTCTTCAGTGCAAACATTGCACTTGATAAGAAACTGGAGGAAGGAATGTGAACTTGAGACACTGTCTGCATGTTATGTATATTGACCGTGTTGACAGTTGTATGTCTAATACTGCAACATAATTCTGTATTTTGAATTACATGTATTATATTCTCAACATTTGTACACAAAGATATAGTGCAACTGAAATTATTATGTTGCATTGCATGTGCTGAAGCATGTACATTTAAACTGGAGACCATACTGACTTCTGAGTCATTAACTTGCTTCTGTGATTTAAATCTTTTGCATTTAGACATATTTAACATTTTCAAACTAAAAACCTTTAACTTTAAGAAAACATTTTTAAACTTAAATTAAAAATTTACTGATGTTTTAACTGTAGCTGCATCACTTGACATGTTTACATGCGAATAACTTTAACTGATTAATTTAAACTTTTTTGAACTGTTAACTAAAAGGTTGGTATAAAGTCTTACATAACTTTATGGTCTTGGAAAAAAACATGAGGTGTCATCTGTAGCTTATTAACCTTTTCCTTGCTTATTGACTGTGTGACGTCACCCTGGAAACAACACAGTTTGTAGAGATAGCTGTTAACTGGATAATGTATTTTATGTTTTGAAGAAACACTGCTTTGATTTAATACTGGTGTGCTGACATATGAGGCTTTTCTGAAGTAAACACTGGTGCTGTGTACCTTGGTTAGATGTCTTATTTTGTATCCATTTTCTGCATGAAGTAATGCTGTGTTAATGAAAAACTTGTTTAGATTATTCTGTATAGAGTTCACAGCATTATTTATGGAAAAAAATAATGGTATGTTGCAGAAATATCTGTTATGAAACATTTGCTGTCACTCTAAACAGTGAATGAAATCTTGAAGTTAAGCTGGGCATTGCAGTAAAACTATACTTGAGGATAAGGTTACTGTCAGCTGCCTGTTGGGTGCCAAGATCCGCCACATAACCCATGCACTCAGGTCACTCCACAACAAGTACAAATATGACTCTGTCATTGTCCATGTTGGTGTGAATGACCTGAGATGTACCTCCCTGGACTACATGAAAAGAGACATGGAAGAGCTCTCCAATCTTATAGCCCAGGCAGTTATGACCCTAGCCCTGAGTAGCATCCTGCCATCACCCAGAATTATACCGAAGTACAAGGACAAAATGATTGACTTCAACAATTGGCTAAGCTTCTGGTGTCATTCTAAGGGGATCCAGTATCTGTCTGCCTGGGACGACATGGTCGACAGACCACGATGCTTTGCCAGAGATGGCCTGCACCTGCCACGCCTGGGATTCCAGATACTGGTTAAGGCTCTTGCTACTCCATAGTGCCTTTTTTAGGCAAGGTTCAAATGACAAATTCACCACCATAACAGAAACAGGCAAGCAAAAACTGAGGGTAAGGATACTCAATGCTAGAAGTCTAAATCTCAAAATGCACTCCCTCGACATACTCCTTAAAATGGAGAACATTGATATCTGTGCAGTGACTGAGACCTGGTTCAAGGCTCCAGATAGCACCCCCGCATTACCAGGCTATAACTCATACCACATCTTTTGGCCACCTAACCTAGACTGGAACACCAAAGGCGGAGGTGTGTCCATATTCATTAAGGATATCCACACCTCCAGGCTAGTTGCTCAGCATAATGCATCCGAAGTTATCCAAGTGCAACTAACTCTGGACAAAACTACAATCCAAATTGTAGCTAACTACAGATACCCCACCATGCTCCAGGATTCCCACTCCTCTTTTCTTGATATACTGAAAAAATATTAGGGTTCAACCAAACACCCTAATAATGGGCGATTTCATCTACCCCACCATTAACTGGGAAAACTACTCATGTATCAACTCCTTTGCTCAATGCTTTCTGGAATTCATAAATTCCAATGTCCTGAATCAACTTATCCACACACAAACCAAGTGCAATAATATCCTAGACCTAGTCATTATCAACATGAGTGACCGGTGTTCCACACCTGAAATCAACTCCTCATTGATCAGATCAGACCATAAGCTAATCACCCTATATATCCACATCCCACCCCCACCACCCATTAAGGAAATCATGGTAAAGAATTTCTCCAAACCCAACTTCATGCTTCTTAAGACAGAAGTGGTGAACCTCATGACACCCATGCAGATGGACAATACAGTTATGACTGCTGAATCCTACACAGATGCACTCTATAAGCACTTACACAAGTGCATGGATCGTGCTATCCCAGACAGATCCAAGATGCTATCCTCCAAAAAAAAGGAAGCCAATCTGGTGGTCCCCTGCCATAAACAAACTCTACAACAGAAGGAAGAAACTGTTGTAAAAGAGAGTAAAATTCCATGAGTGGAATAGTTCCCTGGTCAGCCTCAGTAAGAAGCTGAGATCCCTTATAAGAGCCTCCAAAGTTAGCTATGAAAACAAAATCACCACTGATTCTAGGGAAATTCACAAAGCATTATATAGCTATGTCAAGAATCTCAATGGCATCACCCAGATCTGCTCTGAGTTACAGCACAACGGTATGAAAATTACAGAACCAGCTGATATTGCCAACATCCTGGCAGGTAGGTTCAGTGCTAACTTTGCTCCCCCTCTCACCATTTAAAGGGCCCATATCTATATAGGAAGAATGCAGAGTCCCTGTAATCACAACTATGCAGGTAAAAGCTGCACTCTCTAAAGCCTAAAATACAGCATCCATGGGAATGGACAACATCCCAGGCTATGTTTTACATGAACTTCAGAATGAACTGGCTCCCCACCTAAGCACCATGTTCAATCATAGTCTCACATCAGGTTTTGTGCCCACTGAATGGCGCACAGCAACAGTTATCCCACTCCACAAAGGGGGCGCCACCACTGATCCTGGGAACTATCACCCTATTAGGCTGATGAGCCTGGTCTGTAAGGCCATGGAGTGTATCATCATGGAACTCATAAATGAAGACATTGGTCACCTCCAAACTCTGGATCCCACCCAGTTCGGGTTAGTGAAAGGCAGATGCCTTCTGAACCTGATTGACTTATTTGAGGCAGTCAACAAAGCTGTAGACAAGGGTAAGGTGTTTCACACAGCCTATCTTGACCTCACCAAGGCTTTCAACACCATCCTCCATTCTGGAATTGTAGCCAAACTCACTAAACTAGGTATAAATCCCTACATCACAAGATGGGTTGCCAATTGGTTCACTGACAGAACCAACACTGTAAAAGTTGCAGACTCCAAATCTGACTTCAAACCAGTGACAAGTGGAGTACCACAGGGTTCAGTCCTGGGACCTCTCCTGTTTTGTATCTACTTCTCTGAACTACAGGCTAGCACAGAAGGTCTTTGGCTAACAAAATTCACAGATGACTGCAAACTAGGACCCATAGTTGAGTCCGCAAATGATGTGGACATCCTACAGAAGGGCCTCACTGAGACAGATGCCTGGTGTCAAAGCCATGGCCTCAAGCTCAATGCCAAAAAGTACATTGGCATCTCCTTTGGTAAAAACTCTGCACCCATGAATTACCACATAAGCTGCAGTCTACTTAATGCCAAATGTGTGATATGAGACCTGGGGACCCAGGTGGACAGTAGTCTCTCCTTTGATAATCACATTGCCACAGTAGTCAGGAAATCCTTCTATGTGGCACACCTCATCACAAAAGGGTTCTCATCTAGGAAAAAAGAGGTCATTGTTCCCCTCTACTCATCACTCATTAGACCCATTATAGAGTACAATGCCCCTTTTGGAATGTACCTTACAAGACATCTGCAGCAGCTGGAAAGGCCACAGAAGTACCTCACAAAGAGGATTACTGGCCTCAAACAGATGCCCTACACTGACCATCTCAAAAAACTCCAGCTTTACTCCGTAGCATATCGCCTACTCCGAGGTGATCTCTGTCTAACATATAAAGTCATGTCAAACCCAGAGCTGTTGGGCATTCTACACCTAAAGAAATCCCAATCCCTCTGAGCTACACACTCTAGGGACCTAAACCTTGTCACCACAATAAACAGGACATGCTGGAGGGATAGAGTCCTGTCCCAGAGATTTCTCATACTCTGGAACAAGCTACCCATCTATGTGAAGCAAAGTTCCTCATTAGCACTCTTCAAGAAAAATCTTGATAAGTGGATGGTAAATAGGAAATGTACCCCGGAGATCACTTCTGTTGCTCTGCTCAACAGGGGAACAGGAAAATAACTTTCTTGGGTGGCGTAAGCCAGGGAACCTTATTGGCTAGGCTTACTCAGGCCCTTGGGCTGATAGCCTAGTACCTATCTATGAACCTATGAACTTGAAAAAATTACTTAACTGCAATTGTTTCTATTTACTGATAAGGCTGTTTTACTCTGTTGAACACATGTAGTTGAACAAAACATTGCTGCTATTCTGTAGATTTCTGTTGAACACACGTAGTGTAAACAAGTCTGGAAGTGAACGATACCTACACTGAAATGGTGGTGTGCTCTCCAGAGTGCTGCTGTAGTACTTCTGCTGTATAAACAGTTACTGTGAACTTGAGAGAAAATATGCTGTACTGGAAACTAGATGTGAAAGGGTTACAACTGCTTGCTGGGTTGCGAGAAGTATATATCTCTCCCCAGACAGCAGGTCACATTGGGCACCATTGTAAGAATTGATAATACTGTACTGTACCATAATTAGCTGGAAACACTGGATGCAATGAGACTGAGTAACGAAAGTTTTAATTTCCCAAGCTCGTGCTGAATGGGTGCCAGTCTCTCCTTTGTGGACCAACTCTTATTTATCTTCAGGATGAATTTTCTAAACACTGTAGTCCATTTAATAAGGCTTTATTAGGTGTTTACGATATCCGAATACTGTCTTCATGAACAGTACTGATCATATTCTGATTGTCCTGAACAACATAAACTGACATAGTCTTTAGATGACCTGTTTTCTGTACTCAGGCTCGAGTTTTTGACATTTTTCATGAAGCAACAGGTTGAATGCACTTACTAACCTTAACTGAACTGCTATCCTGAACACCACATAGTATATTGCTTCAGTCCAGTAATTTATTTACTATTTTTAACCTTGGTCTCAGGCTTTGTCTTGTATGTACAAAGAACATTCTGTAGCAGACAAGATTGTATCTTTCCCTTGAGCAAAGAACATTCTGTCTGAACACTTTATGCTTATCTTTTCTTTTTAATAAACTGTCTTTCATGCTTGGCCAGCAAGGTTATTTTCCTTTCTGCTTAACTATCTTTTATGTATAAATGAAACATAGACTTTATTTTACCCTTTAGCCTGTCTAATGTCTAATAAATGGAAATCCCTATTCTAACAGTGGTGTAGCACCACTTCATGTGACATCACTGTGGTAGTTATGTCTCTGAATCAGAAATGGTTACTATGAAGTGTACACATGGTTTAATGAAGGGTTATTGATATGATACTTCATACAAAGAAAAAAGGCATAGGACATTGCAACACAGAGGACAACCACAGGAGGTGGACCACCAAACCACCAACAAAAATAGCTCACTAAGGTCTGCAAGTATTTGGTGTCACTTGCTGAACAATTACAGGACCCTCTCCTACCTGGTGGTGGCATGGATATAGGAGTTGGGAAAGCATAAAACACTTTTGGTCACTAAGGTCAAAGCAGATTACAAATGCCCATTACAGTACATTATAGGCACAGCCTTAAGTTTAAAGAAAGGACTAAGGTGCACCTGCATATTTAACCTTCCAGGCACCTCTGGCTGTCAACAGCAATGACTTGTAAGATGAGGTATGTCTGTCAATGTGTGACATAGTGGTATATGCATGTGTATCAGTATGAATTCCACAGGAGGTTATAAAGGCAGACGTGTGACATTAAAGTGGTGTCATGTTCAGTCCTATTACTCAAGCTTTTACAGGTTCTACAGATGTGAGGTCCAGCACAACAGGAGAACACATGGCTAATGTCAGCAGGATATCTGTGGCTGCTGCTGATGGCAACATGCAAGTGCCATGTTGCTATAATACTTTGGCACTGTCTGCAACACTGCAGCAGAAGGGACAGCCACATCCACTATTACAAGAGCTTCTGTAGATATACAGGAGGAAAATAACATAGGAACATAGGAACAAACAAACCATACCAGGGGATCTATACACACCTTTAAGCAAATCCATTTTTATTACCCTTTCTAGCATTTAATAATGCTTACCTCCCAAACTGATTAGGGCTGTACATGATGACTCCTATATAAATTTGTGTCTACTCATCTAGTCATCAAAATTGGCCTTAAAGGTAAGCACAATATTATTCTGAGTGATACGTATTCATAGCCTATTCCACAGGCTGGAATTACATTGACTTAGGAACCTTTCCCTCTAGTGAGCCTTGCTTATTTGTTGATTTGGATTTTGGTCTCTAGTGGGGGTGTTAGCAAGGCTTCTGGATGGGCCAAGATATAGAAGATCAAATAGTCTATAGGATCTTTCATGTCTCAAAAAATGAGACATTGATCACCTTGGAATAGCCATAAGTCTTCCCATCATAAGGAGAGTTGTGCTATTCTATCAGGATAGTTGAAGGATTTAAGATATTTCGTTTTCTTTGTTACAAATCTTTGCAGTCTTTCCATTTGAGAGATGTGTTTGAAATTGTACTTACCAAAGTGGGCACTTTATTCAGAGATTGGTCTAGTAAGGGAAGAGTACAGCAGTAGGATAACGTCTTTGGATCTTGAAGATATACCTTTAGAAATTAAGTGCCCAGATAGAAGGATTTACTTTCTGTGGTGGAAACATGAAAATCAAATTGGAGGGTGATGTCTGCATATGTGCCAGGTGTTTTATGGCCATGTCTGTCTGAAGAAGGGTGTGATATATAACATATAAGGTGAGAATAGATTTTTCAGTGAACACTACCACACCTTTCTGAAATTAGCTTGAGGCCAGTTTTCAGTACACCAGGTATGTGCATATTCTAATTCTTGCTGGAGCTTAATATCACTGGACGAGCAGATAACAATACCCAGTTTTCAGTCATCAGGTGAGATAAGCAGCATACTTGGAGTGACTAATGTCCACAGACTTTTTAGCCTTTTCAAATAAGCTTACTTGTTTTAGAAGGCAGGACCTGCCCTTCACAAAACCAAACTGAATGGGATCTTGATCAGTTATACTGCCTGATTCCATATAAATGAGCTCTGCTGTTACATGATTTTGCATAGAAGGCTGGTGAGGCTGATGGGCCTATAAATATCTGGGTCTGTAAAGGGACCTCCCTTGTGTAGGATAGTCACAGTGGCTCTTCTCCAGGTAACAGGCATAAACCTTATGGTTAGGCTAAGGCAGAAAATTTTAAGTAGAGACTTTGAACAGTTTGCACTTGGCACTGCTGAGAATATAGCTTGATACACAACCTCAGCAGTGCATGGCAGATATCCTGTACCTATAATTCCTTCATAGTCTTCATCATTGTCCCCATAGCACACAATCTCTAACATGTGCATTGCCAGTGAGATGGCATACTCACCATCATGGATAGATGGATGGGGGATGTGACCTTTCATGACTCTGGAACTCTCCCTGATATGGCTATAACAGTCAGAATTAATTAGAAGGTGTGCAAGTCATTGATCCAGACCAAGATGGGTGTTACCCTCAGCATTGTGGTGATGGTTGATATGCCCTGTAGTTTGTGACATGCTGTGTAACAACTGCACAGCGAGATGGAGCATAGAGACAAGGAGCACATAATACTGCTGAGTTCACTGGTGAAAAACTCTTATCTCCACAGATACTGCCATGAGCTGAACTGCAGTCTCCATCTTGTCTGTCTCAACATGTCATGCTTTTCCTGGCTATAAGAGGGTTTGGGTGAGAGGCAGATAGTCACAGACCATCAGACAACATTAATGTCACCTGTGAGCAGACAGCCTGCCACCCCTGATAGTAGGTGTCATCCAGCTCATGGCGGATGGCACCCATCAGTCTCAACACAGGGAATCCTTCATAGGGTTACTTCAGCAGGGTACACAGGGACTACAGTGAACCTTGACACTGCAAAGCGAAACAGTGGACACCACTTATTATCATGTTATGGCAGCTAAACCATGCCACTGGAGGATGCCATCCCCTGACTACCCACAAGTAGTCTTGTAATCACCTGTCACTCTGTCCCTATTACCTATGCAAGTGAGCAAGTGATGATGAATGATATGTCCTGCCCGCCCCCTGTCTCACAGGAGCATGCTGATGTCTGATTCCAGCTGACCCTATGGAAAGCCCTCCTCCCAGGAACTACTGCTGTAAGCCAGATGTGTGCCAATATGTTGTGAATCATATTAACTGCTAGAGTGGCACATGGATACATTATAAGTGATGTACTGGACGTTACAGAGCACCTGCCCATTCAAATAGTGGAGTCCCTTCCAGATGATGTACTGCAAGTCCACTGGATGAGGTGAGGTGAGGCCTCTATAATAACTTGTTTTCAGTCTATGGCCCCAAGGCTTTGGGCAACTTGGCTATATTGTGAAAGGCATGAATGGTGTGGGTTTTCCTTCTCTTCGCTGTTGTCCTTGATAACCAGATATGCTCCTCTGTGTGTTGTAGCATTGTGAACTGGTTTACGATTCACAAAACAGAGACCTCAGATATCCCTAATGTGTTCCCCAAAGGTCACTGGAAGGTCTCTATAGCTATGATGGTAAAGGCTATGCATATTTTTGCTGCTGTATGAAAAGGCACACCACATATCTCACTTGATTCCACTTGCAGGTGACAAATTTTGACTATATCCCGTACACTGTTCTATCAATTCTGAAAAGGTTCACAGTTTGTTGTGGGGCTGTAAGCTGATAGTATGTCAGGTACTGTTTCCCCCTACACTTATGGTCATTTTTTTGTGCAGGCACTAGCTCTAACATTGGAACTCAACAAATGCGTCTGTGCTGCTGGTTTTCCTTGCATGGCTCCCATTGTACACGACTCACATCATTTTATACATTCCTGAATCAATCCACTATTTGGGGTTCCTTCATTTGAATAATTCAAGTTTCTCATTTGCATGGGGTTCCTAATTTCTTTGTCATTATGTACTTGTTAGCATGTGCTCCATAGTGCACTATGTTGACTATTGTTCATCCACACTCTGTGTGTTTTTTAATCACCCACACGATATCTATAGCTGCCACCTAAACTTGCTGTGTTGTGTCTTTCGGCTCTTCCTGGTTAGGGGTCGCTACAGCAGAACTCCGGTCCGCTAATGATTGGCAGTAGATTTTTACGTGCCGAGTTATCGGCCCTGATGCACAACCTTCAATGAAGGTACACCCATTCACGCATGTCTCCACACAGAAGACGCTCTAGCTGAGAATCGAACAGGACAACGTCTTACTGTGAGGCGACAACGCTACCGCAGCACCACCACCGCAGTCTCTAATTTGTATAAAGCATGTGCAAACCATCTATGAAGTTCAGCCTGTAAGTGTAATCTACATTTGATCTCATTGTAGACTGAAGCAAGTGGCAGTCCAAACTCATCAGTGGGCATGTTGGTGAATATGTAGGGCTAAAGTTGAAAAAGTGTCTGCCCTATGTGCAGATGACTCCACCACAACAGGTACCTTTGCCACATATTCTTAGGAGATAAATGATCCGGGCGAGTCTCATCCATGAGGAATGAATAAGCACTCCCATATCTATACATACCTCTTTGAACTGCAAAGCAAAATCCTGCTTTGAGATAGAGAGAGAGAGAGAGAGAGACATCATTTTTAGAGCTATTGGACTTGACCATAAAATTAGAAAGATGACTTTAATTGAACGATCAACAAATGGTCATGGCTTTATCAACTGTTAATATTTTGTGTCAAACTTTTGACATCCTGTTTATGGATTTCCATCACATACATGATGCAATAGCTTTTGTACAAAATATGCATCAAAAACATCTGACACTTTGACTGTGAAATGACTCACACATTATGACAGTAGTCCCAAAACCAGGTACATTGAAATACTGGATCCAAAATATTAACAGCTACCAAAGTTACAACTCAGTGCTCAATTGAGAATTCACTTCCTTATAAAAACATACATTTTTAATATATGTTCTTCAGACATTCCGTGAACTGTGCAAAAATCCTATTTTTTTTAAATTAGAGTTTAAAAATCCATAGTTCTGTAATAAAAAGTTAATTTTCAGCAGCAAATACAACTAAAACATTCACAACTGTTAAATTACTTTTTAATATTGAATTATTCTTTTTGGTTATATGATAACAACAATATTAGCAGCCCCAGTGCTGGAGCTGCTTACTGGGGACCAAAAAATGGAGGGACTTAGTCCATTCACATCTTTCAGGGTGGGACAGGCATATAATAATGGCTAAGAACATGTTCTCCATTTAAATACCTTACTGCAGGCCAGAGAGTCAACAGAAAGATTTGTCTGAAAGTGGTAGGGTACATGTAGGTTTGTATCACTTTCAGAATTAAGTGGCAGTCCAGTACAATGTTTATTGTGCTCCCAACCCCAGACACATCACTGGGCATATGGGTGAGTATGTAGGGCTAAAGCAGAAAAAATTTCCATCCTACATGCAGATGACACCACCACTGCATGTACCATCACTCCACACTCTTAGGAGATAAATGAACCAGGAAGTTCTCATCCATGAGGAATGAATAGGTCAGTATAGTGGGTAGAGGGCTTGATGAACAGAGGAGGACGACAAAAAAAAAAATCCAGTTAGACAGCAACTTACAACCCAAATATGGATATGCTGGCATTTTTTTTAAGAAAAACTGAAAGTTAAAAAGTTTATTTATTTATTTATTTATTTATTTATTCTTTGTTGATGGTATTAGTCCAACTAGGCTAGTGGCCACTTTTCAGGGGAGACCTGACAAAAGTGTGCATTCAATATATAATAAATGCACATTTGCACTGTTGTATTTTTCAATATTTTGACAAAAACATACAGAACACTTCTTTATCTCAATACTAATGAAATATTAGATTTCTTACCTAAATTAATACATCAGCTTTGGGTAAGGAGCCCATTTTACATCAAAATGCCATAGAAAATATTCAGTTATTTTACTTAGACTAATAATACTTAAATTATACTTTAGTACGCTTAAAAATTTTGCTTTAGAAGTGCAATAGTATATAATGGAATCTGCCAGTACTGATGTTACTGAACTGCCTTATAGGGTAATGTCTCAAAGCACACTGTGCAAATATCTGCATGCCCTAATGTTCTTAAATGCAGATATGCATATATCAAAAAACTGAGCTTGGAAAAACCCACCAAGGTATAAAAAAGCAATCAAAAGAAAACACTCCACACATAATAGGGAAGACTAAATAGTCCAATAGTATGTCTTTATTACACTCAATTATCCAGTCAATTTCCACTCAGTTAAGTGCTTTCGTCTAAAAGAACTTCAGCAGAAGTGAGTGCCTACACTGTGTTCAATCATTTAAATAGTGAACATAAATCATGTGACTAACAATAAAAAAAAAGTCATACATTTTTAT
>NC_056729.1:1159373098-1159410598 GCF_019279795.1 Protopterus annectens | reverse complement strand
TTGACATCTTCTGCTTGAATATCAAAGTTGTAGTCAAAGACCTCTGGCTAACAAATTCACAGATGGTTGCAAAGTGGAAGCAGTCATTGAATCCCCCTAAGATGAGAACACCATTCAGGAATGTTTACTACAGACAAATGCTTAGTGCCAAAACCATGGCTTAAAACTCAATATCAAAAAGTGCATTATAGTACCTTTTGGGAAGTCTGCTACCCTGTGTAACTACATCTTCAATAAAACACCCTTAAACATTGATTCATTAGTCAGGAATTTGGGAAATCATGTAGATAGTAGCCTAGGCTTCAACCAAAATGTGTCCATGGTAGTAAATCAATCCTTCTATGTTGCTCAACTTATAGACAAGGGCATGGCTTCTAGGTCCAGAAAGGTTATCATGCCACTGTACTAGTATAATGCTTCCTTCAGTATGTACCTAGCCAAACATGTGCAGGAAATGGAATGTCCACAAAGGTTTGTTACAAAAAAAAATACAGAGAGTAAACAAAATGTCCTATGTTGATTGCCTCAAAGCCCTGTTTCTCTACTTGGTATCATACAGACTTCTGAAAGGTGATGTTTACCTGGTATACAAGGCAACCTTAGATCCTGTTGTGATGAATCTTTTGCACATCTGCAAAACAAACCACATCAGAACTACTAGATTAAAAGACCTAAATTTTGCTTGCAACACAAATATGACATGTTGGAGAGACCGATACATTTCTCAGAGAATTCCCATTCTCTAAAAGAGGCTCCCCATCTATGGGAAGTAGAGTTCCTTCCTGTCCTTGGACAAGTGGATGGGTAATGTGAAATTCACCCCTGGGTTGCCACCTGTACTTCTGATGGACAGAGGCAGTCAGTAAATCACTCCCTTTAAATCAAGCATAAATCAAATTTTGAGTTGCTGGCTGAGGTTTCTTTTTTTTTCGGATAAAGTCTTGGCTAGTCTTGTAAGGGCCCCAAGGCTATTAGCCTAGTAATCTCCTATGATCCTATGATCCAATGAGTCACATTTGGGATGTGCTGCAGGCTTTTAGGGCCCTAGTCATCATTAGCCTAGTATACACCTATGGACCTATGAGGTGCCTGGGCAATCATAATTTGTGGTTTGCTAGGGGGAGCACTAGTATTGTCATGTCTGACAGTGGGCCAGATTCCATAAAGTTCATGGAATCCAGTGCATTATGCCAATATCAACACTAAATAATCTCTATAAGAAAAGGAAAAAAAACGCTGTCCAGGACCAAGAAGAAGCAGGTGCCCAATTGGAAGCAATCTCTCCTTAGCCTGAACAAGCAAATAAGAGCACTAGTGAAATCCTCCAAAGCAAACTTTGCGTCCAAATTGGCCACATGTACTAGAGACAATCATATGGCCTTCTTCACATATGTCCGCAGTCTCAATGGTAAAATCCAGATCTGCTCAGAACTGGTGGTCAAGGACACCACATACACTAATGCCATAGATATACACAACCTGCTGGCTGACAGATTCAGTGAAAACTTCAACCCTCTGTCCCCCATCAGTAAATCAGGACATCCACAGTACCTTCCACCCTCCCCTTATCTATAGGGAGCAGGTCAACAATGTCCTCTCAAAAATACAGTGTCTATGGGACCCAATAACATCCCAGGCTGCATCCTACATGTACTCAGGCAGTAACTTGCAGCACCATTAGGCACCCTATTCAACCAAAGCCTGAGTACCAGCTTCATTCCATCTGAGTAAATGACAGCCACTATCATTCCTCTGCACAAAGGTGGCACATCCACTGATCTGGGAAATTATAGACCCATCAGCCTAACTAGCCTGATCTGCAAGGCCATGGAATGGATTATCATGGACCTCATTAACAAGGAGATTGGCAACCTCCAAACACTCAATCCTACACAGTTTGGCCTCATCAAGGGGAGGTCATGTTTGTTCAACTTGGTTGACTTCTTTGAAACAGTCACCAAAGCCATGGATGAGGAGAAGACAGTGCACATCGCCTACCTTGACCTGGCCAAAGCCTTTGACACTATTCCCCACTCAGGCATAATTGATAAACTCTCTCAATTAGGCAACAGTCCATATGTTACCAGATTGGTAGAAAGCTGGCTCACTGATAGAACTCACCTAGTCAAAATAGGGGAAGCCACCTCAAGCAGTAGACCCATAATGAGTGGTGTACCCAGGGACTGGTCTTGGGACCTCTGTTATTTGGAATATACTTTTCTGAGGTGCAGGCCAAAAGCAATGGGCTATGGCTGACCAAGTTTGCAGATGACTGCAAGCTGGGTGCTGTCATCAATTCCCCTAGTGATGTGGACATCCTCCAAGAGGGTCTCACCCAAACAAAAGACTGGTGCCAGAAACATGGCCTCAAGCTGAATACCAAAAAATGTATCATCATATCCTTTGTGAAGAGTGATGTCCTCTCAAATTATCAAATTAATAACAATGCCCTAAGCATGCAATCAGTCGTGAGGGATTTGAGCATCTACGTTGATAGCAACCTGACTTTTGACCACAATGTTGCTTCCATTGTACGAAAAGCTTTCTACATCGTCCACCTCATACATAAGGGTAACTCATCCAGCGACAAGGAGGGCATAACATTTCCGTATTCTTCACTTATAAGGCCCATTATTGAGTACAGTGCCCCTTTTGGCATATACCTCACAAAGCACATGCAGCAGCTGGAGAGACCACAGGTGTTCTCACCAGGAGGATCCAGGGCCTCAAACATCTACCTTACACAGATAGGCTAAAAGTGCTGTCCCTCTACTCAGTTTCAAACAAAGTCCTCAGGGGTGACCTCTGTCTGGCATATAAAGCAATGTCAGACCCTGCGTTGAGGGGACTGCTGCATATCCGCAAGTCAAGCTCCACTTGAGTAAACTGCAAGCTTGACCTCACCCTGCTCTGTGGCATCAATAGAACTTGTTGGCAGGACAGATTTGTGTCCCAGAGACTCCCCCATTTGTGATACAGACTCCCTATCCATGTCATTCAGAGTACCCTTTATCCCTTTATAAGTGCTACCTAGATAACTGGATGGGAAACAGAAAATACATCCCTGGGATTCCAACTGTGTCCCTGCTAGACAGGGGGGGTGTCGGGTGCTGACTTGTCTAAATATGGGCTAAACTCTTGGCTAGGCTTATAAGGCCTTCAGGGCCAATAGCCTAGTGACTTCCTATGATCCTATGAGATGTACAGATAACAGTATAATATGCAACAAGAGATGAAAGAGACTTCTTGGATGGCTTGATTCACAACAGATCCATCAAAATAATGAAACCTGACAAAGGTCATGGATAGTACAGTCTCCCATACCCACCTTCTTCACCACCTTTTCAGTATTAACCTCTCACAAAACACTCTTACCTGGTTCAGCAGCTACCTCTCTAACAGATCTCAGGCAGTAAAATGGAAGACTGGCACCTCAGCCTTTCTTCCAACCCCAACCGGGGTACCCCAGGGATCCATTCTAGGCCCTATGCGCTTCAATAGCTTCATTAATGATTTCCATGCAGCCATTCCTAAGACTAAGATAGTACAATATGCAGATGACTCAACTTTAGTTTGCTCTGCATCAAACCTCCCTGAGCTCAAACTGCCTTCTCAACTACTGAGAACTGGATGCTCCAAAATTATCTCTCTTTGAATGCCAACAAATCAAAGATCCTTCTATTCTCTTCCTCAAAATCTATCCACCCAGACAAAACCTCTTTCAAGATTACAAGCCTTGCCAACTCCACTATAGAAGTTGTTCCTTTTGCTAAACTTCTTGGAGTTACTATCGACGAACACCTAAAATTCGATATCCATATCCAGCTAAATATAAAGAAAACCCATCAGAAACTTGGCATGCTGTACAGAAAATACCACTTCCTCTCCCCCTCAACAAGACAGACCCTCACCACTACCTTCACTAATGTATGATGCTCCCCTACTAACTGATCTATCTTCCTCCATCTCTTCTAAACTAGAATGTTGTTACAATAAAATCTCAAAGTTCACCACCACTTCCAGTTACTCCACTCACCACTGTAAACCTCTCCACCAGCTGCAATGGCTAGAACTCCTAAACTACCTTGACTACCTCCAACTCATCACCACTCACAAGCTTATTTTCAAACCAACTATATGCCCAGCACTAACAAACATCTTAACATTATCCACCCCAAGCAGAACTCCAGATCTACCCACCAAAATCTAATCTGTTTATAACCCAAACCATCCCACTGGTCAGCTTCTCCTATCCTTTTCCATCACCAAAAAATGGAATTCTTTCCTTCCATCTCTAAGAATTTCTGAGAACTCTGAACACTTCAAAACCCAGCTGCATTCTTACCTCTCCCAAAAATGGAAATGCAATTGCACTCCACCTACTTAACCTGCTTAATACATAAATACTTTATAACACACAAAGTTTGTTCTTCCTTACGCACTATTGACTAACCCTATGTACTGCCTTCATGTTAATGCTACCTCTATACCACTTTCAGAGGATTTAAACCTCTGTATTAATTTAACTCATGCTAATATTCATGCATAAATAACTCATCCATGCTAATGTTATTTCTATATTATTCTCAGATTATTTAAACCTCTGTGTTAATTTAACCTTGTACTACTGTCCTCAACCACTAAACATGTAAATATGCTTTACATCCTTCTCCAAGCTGCTGTTTAACTTTTGTTTAGTTTTTGCTATTTTGTATGTAAAATTTGCTTAGTTTGTTTCTGTTTCCACTATGTATTGTACTTCATATTATGGAGCTTGTACTATGTATTATTGGAGCTTTTCTCCCTGGGCCTCCACTGAAAATGGGCTCTTTGAGTCCAGTTTACCTCCCCGGTCATCAAACTCGAAATAAATAAATAAATAAATAGTCTAGATTATTCTTTTAAGATGTTGGAACTGTTGTTAGGTGAAAGGACTTACGATCAAGTCTCCAAAAATGAGGTGAACATTACTTACGGCAAAATTACTTTATGTTGAAAGACCTAGTACTTCAGGAGATGGTAACCTTGGAAACTTAATTAATTAGCAGTGAAAAAAAAAGCTCTAATTCCATCAATGTTTGGCATTCCAAAAATACCTAAAAGTATCCTGGATCTGCCTCTGAGACCTATAGTTGGGGAAAATGATTCAAAAGCAGAACTATTGGCTATGTTTTTTTGACATTTAGTGCAAAATGCTCCTGAAAGACAGGAAATGCATTTTACATGATTCCTGACACCTTTTAAGCAGCCTGAGAAGTATATCTTGTGATGAGTATTTTGTTTTTATGACTATAGATGGGGTTAATTTGTTTTCAATACCAGATAATGAATGGATGGAGTGTTTCTCATATGGTTAACTCAAAGCTAGAAGTCTAAATCTCAAAATGGACTCACTCGAAGCACTCCTTAAAATGGAGAACATCAACATTTGTGCTGTAACAAAGACCTGATTCAGTGCAGCAGAAAGCACCCCTGCACTACCAGGCTATAACTCATTCCACACCTTTCGGCCCCAGAACTTGGACCAAAGCTCCAAAGGTGGTGGTGTTTCCATATTTATAAAGGATGTGCACACCTCCAGACTGGTAGCCCAACATAACGCATAGAGATACTACAGGTGCAGCTAACATTGAGTAACACAGCAATTCAGGTTGTAGCCTGTTATAGGTCCCCAGCCATGTCTCAAGACACTCACTCCACATTCCTAAGCACTCTGGAGAATATTAGGGTCCAACTTAAAACACTCATACTGGGTGACTTCAACTACCCCTCCATTAACTTGGAAAACTACTCATGTACCAATACACTTGCCCAATGTTTCCTGGAATTCATTAATTCCAATGCCCTGGACCAGCTCGTTCTTACCCCCAGTAGAGGTAGCAACATCCTTGACCTGGTCTTTACTAACATGGGCGACCATTGCTCTACACCAGTAGTCAACTCCTCCCTGATTAGATCCGACCACAAACTAATCAGCTTGGAAATCCACATCCCCCCCCCCCCCCCACACACACACACACAAAGGTAACCACCATGAAAAACATTTCCAAAGCTAACTTTGGGCTCCTAAGAACAGAGGTGGCTAACTTCACAGCACCCATACAAATGGAGAATAGTTGCATAACCACTGAATCATACACTAATGCACTGTACGAACACGTACACAAATGCATGGATCTCACCATACCCAATAGAACTAAGACGTTTTCCTCCAAAAAAAGGAAGCCAATATGGTGGTTCCCTGCCATAAACAAACTCTACAACAGAAGGAGGAAACTGATGCAGAATAAGGTGAAGTCCCAAGACTGGAAAAACTCCCTTATCAGCCTCAACAAAAAGTTGAGATCCCTCATCAAATCCTCTAAAGCTAGCTATGAAAACAGAATTGCAGCAGATAGTAAAGAGAACTACAAGGCCTTCTATAGTTATGTAAAGAACCTCCATGGCAATACCCGGATTTACTCTGACCTACTGTACAATGATACCTCCTATACCAAGCCAACAGATATTGCCAATATACTGGCCGACAGATTCAGTGCCAACTTTACCCCTCTCTCCCCCCAAAGGATCAATCACAATGCCAGTAGATTGCCAGGCACCCAGTATTACTGCTGCACAGGTTAAACAGCACTATCTAAGGCCAAGAATACTGCTTCTTTGGGACCTGACAATATTCCTAGCTGTGTTCTACATAAAGTACAGAGTGAACTGGCACCTCAACTGTGTGCCCTGTTCAACCCCAGCCTCACCTCAGGCTTTGTCCCTACTGAATGACACACTGCTATAGTCATCCCTCTCCACAAAGGAGGAGCAACTACAGACCCTGGGAACTATCGCCCCATTAGCCTGACAAGTCTGATATGCAAAGCTATGGAATGCATCATCATGGACCTAATAAACAAGGATATAGGGAATCTCCAAACTCTGGATCCCACACAGTTTGGTTCTGTGAAGGGTAGATCATGCCTGCTTAACTTGGTTGACTTCTTTGAGTCAGTCACCAGAGCTGTGGATGAAGGCAAGGTGGTTCATACAGCCTACCTTGATCTGGCCAAGGTCTTTGATACCATTCCCCACTCAGGAATCATAGAAAAACTCACTAAGCTAGGTATCAACCCCTATATCACTAGATGGGTTGCAAACTGACTCACAGATAGAGCCCACAGTGTGAAAGTAGCTGACTCCAAGTCAGACTGCTGACCAGTTACAAGTGGAGTCCCACAGGGATCGGTCCTGGGTCCTCTCCTGTTTGGTGTCTACTTCTCAGAACTCCAGTCCAACATGAAAGGACTCTGGCTGACAAAGTTCAGACAATTGCAAGTTGGGAGCTATTATTAACTCCCCATGTGATGTTGACATCTTACAGAAAGGCCTCACTGAGACTAACGACTGGTGGCAGAACCATGGCCTTAAGCTCAATGCCAAAAAATGTGTCGTCATCCCCTTTGAGAAAAAACGAGTTCCCATGAACTACTACATCGATGGTAGACCACTGAACCCAGAAGGCATTATAAGAGATCTGGGAACACAGGTCAACAGCAACCTCTCTTTTGACCACCACATTGTGGTCAGAAAGTCTTTCTATGTGGCACATCTCATTACTAAGGGTTTTGCATCCATGAAGAAAGAAGTCATTGTCTCCCTCTACTCTTCCCTCATTAGGCCAATCATCAATCATAATGCCCCATTTGGCATGTACCTCACTAGACACCTGCAATAACTGGTGAGGCTGCAAAATTACCTCACAAAGAGGATCCTAGGCCTTAAACACTTGTCCTATATGGACAGACTAAGAAAACTCCAACTATTCTCTGTCTCATATCGCCTACTTAGAAATGATCTCTGCTTGACTTAGAAAGCCATGTCTGACCCAGCTCTGTTAGAAATGCTACATCTAAAGAAATACCAATCCCTCCACACCACACTCTCAAGAGACCTCAACCTCTTTACCACAATCAACAGAATGTACTGGAGGGACAGGTTCATAACTCAGAGACTGCCCATGCTAATGGAATAGACTTCCCATACATTTCAAACAGAGCACCTCACTGGCCCTCTTAAAGATAAATATTGATGAGTGGATGGGAAAAAGAACATTCACCCCGGGGATCACTCCAGTGGCTCTACTCGACAGAGGTACTGGAAACTATGGTCGGGTGGCACTATGCCAGAATAATCCTTGTAAAGGCTCCAGGGCCATTAGCCTAGTACACACCTATGAACCTATGAACCTATGGTTTGAACACTTGATCGGATTTTTCAAGTCTTGATTTAAAATGTTGGATCTACTTTTTGAATAGGTTCTAAAAAGCAATTTTGTATTTTTTGAAGGTGAATATTTCCACCAGAGTGTTGACGTAGCTATGGGGGCTGCTTGTGCCCCATTGAACATAAATGTGGTCGTAGCAGCCTGGGAGGAAAGGTTTGTGATCAAGAGAAGTAGCATACTTTATATTCCTTGATGACAGTAATTCTCTGCAAAGACAAAGAGACTGAAATAGAAAGTTTTATATCATACCTTGAAATCACTACTGGGCACTTGAGGTTTATAAATCACATTGGAAATCAAAGTATAGATTTTGTGGACATTAAACTTAGTAAAGATTCAAGGCTAAGAAATTTAAATCTAACATATTTTGAAAACAAATATTTTCCAGTTCTTATCTTCACTTTGCCAGATGGTAACTCTCACCATCAGAAGGTTGCCATAGTTAAAGGACAGATGGTGAGACTATCAAGGGTAATAAGTGAAGATCCACTGTTTATTAGTCAGATAGAGAAAGTGGCACAAATGCTTATAAGTAGAGATTATCTTGTACAGCTTCTTAAAGGAGTTACATTAGAAGTTATGGAACACAGGCAGGATAGGTTTGTACCTTTACTTAGGTGTAATGGGACAGTATTGAGTCAAGCAACAAGTAGTTGTTGCAAAATAGGAACAAGTGAGCTAGTTTTGTGTTACCTTATGCAGTGGATTCAAATATTGTTAAAAGAACTGGAGTCTAACCTTTCCACAGGAATTTGAAGTTTTGTTGGGTGACTCTCCGACAACTGTCATTAGTAGAGGAAGGAACATTAAAAACGTGTTTGATAAAGGTGATGTTTCTAATGGATCCAGGAGCATAGTTGGCTCAATGAGCAAATGTGAATGTTGTAACTATTTTAAGTTTATTAATGATGGTCTGTATGTGACAGTTGGGAAGTTTTAAAAACTCTAAGGTGTCCCAGTCATTGTAATTGTGACACCACTGGAGTAGTATATGTGGCAACATGCTTATCGTGCCCAGCATGTTATGTGGGTAACACCACTAGATGGCTGGGAGACAGAATTTAGGAACATGTATACGAGATCTTCTTCTTCTTTTGGCTTGTCCCGGTTAGGAGTCACCACAGCAGATCACCTGTCCTCACATGATTGGCAGTGGAGTTTTATGATGTTGAGTTGCCAGCCCGGTGCCAACCTTCCACAGAAGGCATTCACACACTCACGCCAGTTTAGAGTGTCCAATCCACCTACAGCATGTCTTTTGGACATGGCAGGAAACTGGAGCACCCAGAGGAAACCTATGCGACCACAGGGAGGACATGCAGACTCCGCACAGAATGCAGCGCAGCCGAGGATCGAACTAGAGAACCACTTGCTGTGAGGTGGCAATGTTAACCTCTGCACCACTGAGGCCACCCAGGAACATGTGTACTAGATTAAAAAGGGAAAATCCATTACACCTTGTATAGGCATTCCATTTTATCACCTCAACTCAAGAGGTTTATCTTTCTTATTTTGGACAAGGTGATATACAATGAAAGATGGGGTGACCCTGAAACAACTCTTGAACCCAAGGAAATGAAGTGGTAAATTAAATTGAATGCCACTCGATCTCCTGGTATTATGATCATATTTCTGTTTGTTAATTGAAGCACAGAGCTGCTATATTGTAACTCAATTCTGAATGCTTAATTTTGTATATCTGTGATAATTTGTCTTACGTTTGTATGATTATTCTTACATGACACATAAGATATTCTTTATTTTACTTTAATAGTTTCATTGTGCATTTATAATGGACTGGTCCCTTTTAAGAGGATGAAATTTGTTTTTTAAATTACTTAGTTGGGTAGGAAGTGCTGAGGTTGATTCCTGCAAGGTATTGGTCAAACAGAGTTTTTAGAGGTCACAAGCAACCTGGAAGTTTTTAACTATGAAAAAGTCATCTGTAAAGATGAAAGCACTCAGTTCTTGTTTTGTGTATCACTGTATTTTAATAAATTGCCGAGTGGTTTGCAGCTCTTTGCTTTATTGTTTTCTGTATGTTAATATGTAAATGTGCCACAGTGAACTCAGAATATCTCGTCATGCAAAAGAATATCTCAGTAATAATGGGCACTGAACATCGCCCGCAAGTAATCCATAGGGAATCAAAAATCACTGTCAAAACGTTTTGTAAGTAAGCAAAGTTATGGAAAAAAATTTCACAGTTCACGCACCTTGACAGTATTAAATACATATTTATAACAGAATCTCTCCAGTAAGCTTATGAGCAACTACTGAATGTCAGCTTAACTGCTTTAATATAATATGCTAATTCTCACTTATGGATTTTGATGGAATCCATAAATTTTCTAATTAAAAAAAATAATAAAGATGAAGGGCAGTCAAGGCCACATCACCACAACTAACATTTGCTAACAATGGGTGTAGGACTTGTGTGGGGGACACAGATAATGCCACACCCAAGGAAAGTGGGAGATACAAAAGTGGATGTGAGATGTGAGTGAAGAAGATGGACACACAAGAGGGGTGATGGAATAGGAAAATTAGAGGGAACGTCAGAGGGGTAAAGGGAATTTTTTTTTTATGAGAATAGGCCCCATTTTTTTTATTTTTTAAGCATAGAAAGAAAGGGAAAGATGGGAAAAGAAGAGGTGAAGGCCATGACAGCAAGTATACCCATAGAAGAGATATCACTACACAAGACAGACAAAGGCTGGAAAAAAAACAGTAAGGACAGGTAAGTTACACAGATGGCACACTGCACAACAGAAGCAATAGAAAGTTGCTAAACTGGGTATAGATGCATACCAGCCATTGTGAAATGCAGAAAAACATATCTACCCATGTACTGTTAAGTTAGGAAATATTGCAAACTGTGTGGTAGTCATACCTGGAAGTGTATCACCTATGATAGATGTGTGTTGGAGAGTAATAAATAAAGATCACAGTACACCTTGGATAAAGAAACACATATCCACGTAGTCTGTCAGCAGTGCAAGTGTAAGCCAACCACCATCACAGATGAGCACATGCAGATCTAAGAATGCTAGATAACTCCAGCAGAGGACAGAAACAAACCCCCAACCATGGATGTGAAAGGTAAACAGCCAAGTACAGTGCCAAATAGCAGTACTATAGCAAATCAGCAAAATGTCTGCTAAACACACAAGTAGGTGCACACAACCCAAATGACATGTAATGGCATGCATGTATGTCGCACACTTATGCCATGTGAAAGGCAACACACAGGTGCAGGCATATATGTATGACAGTCAGTAGCCTAAATGGAATGCACTTGAAAGCAATGTCAATGCACATACATACATCAATGACGTAAGAATAATTTCAAAAATCTAACAGTACAGCTTAAAAAATATATCCGGTTGTGCACATTGATTTCAACAACATACGATGATTAACAGACAAGTATAATGAGAACAAGGGTGTATTGCATGCAGTAGCCAGTGACTTGTGTGCAGATGTCCTACATCTGTGAAATGGCCATATAATTGGCACATGCTCACCATGTCAACAATGTAATACATGAAAATGGCCACAAAGTTGAGCATATTTGCAAAATATAATACAGAAATATGAAGGTGGAAGTGTGGTGGACAACCTGAGCCCATATAAAGGAAAAGCAGGACAAAAAGGTAAGTTTACCAATTGCAAATGCATGTGTACATCACACAGGATGCTGTTGAAGCCAACCCAAAATGCATTCAAGCAAACAGCAAATGTGTGTCACTTGGGCAGACTGATTGCTAATGTTGGCAGAAATGGGCATGTATAAATCACACATACACAGTACTGGGCAATCGTGTAACATCAACAGATATAGGTAAGCAAGCTAAGAGTTTCAATTGCATGCATATATCCTGTCATGGCAATAAACAACCACAAGTGTAACTCGTGCATCCTGCTCATCTTTGAGCAGTGAGCACTCCTGTGAGCATCATTATAGCATGTCTATGATAAGTCAGTGAATGCTGACATGTAAAAAGTACAACTGTGTGTCAGTATGGAGCTGACTATGTGTACAGACATGTACAATCACCATTTATTGTGTACAGCTATTGGTGTAAGGTGTGAACCTATGTGAATAAGTAATGGATGTGGAAATGTAGCATACAGGAAATATGGCATAATGTACTGTTAAATAATAAATTATGCATACCACAGTGTGTACCATAATGGTATACTGAAATGTGATGCAGATAGAAAAGGATGATGACCCATAAATATAACAAACCAGTATATAGCACCACATGGCATCAACATTACCAATGCATGGCCCACAACACCACATCATGCCAGCAGGACAGCATAACAACTGTCATCTAAACAAAATGGGAAATGACATGTCCTTCTGTTGTACATACATAATATGGCAATACACAAATGGGAACCAGACCACAATGGTAGGGCTAGACTATGGACAAGATCAGTTGTCTGTCAGTTTCCCTAAGTAAAACACATGCTTACAAGCTAATTGTAGCACTAGCTGCTGATTAACTGCCACAATGCATGGACAGCTGAATGTGTGATGAAAGTGTAATGTCTGTGTCATGCACACATTGAAGCATAATTAAATATCACATGAAAATAGCACATAAGCCTGGCAGATACATATTATGCATGCAGAATAGTGCATATACAGTCCAATCAATTATATGGCAATCAGCATTTTGGCAGCATAACACATTTGGAGTACACAGACAATATTTATGGATCAGAAGGACTGGGCTGATGGGGCTGAGCATCACAAATGACCTCACGGGTTATCTCCCTGAATGAGTCTCACATAGCCCATGCCATTCCCTGGAAGAATGCCCCCATCATGTCCCTCATCTGAGTTCAAAACACATCGGTCACAACCTCCTGGATATCATCCTGATAATCATCTCTGCTCCAGTCCTGGCATCATCTCCACCATGGTGCATCAGACATGATGGCGTGGGCAGGTACTGGTCCAGCTTTCTCATCATTGTTGTCATCATCAACATCATCATCATTAGATGACTCCAGCAGTGGCTTGGCATGTGCTCATCATCTCTCTCTGATAGGTTATTATCCATGGATCCCATGCTGTGTCAAGATAAAATGCAAAACATGACAAATGAAAAGCAAATGTCTATCATGCTGCACATTCCCATGACGTTCGGAGCTGATGTTAAACTGGACTGGATGCGTACATTTGTAATCTAACATACTTAATTAACATCCATCCACTTGTGAGTTCTGCAAATACAAATATGACAGTGAAGGTGTAGTAGCATCCATCAAAAGTTATAGTTGTTATTCAGTTCAATTTGAAATGTTGCAAACATTAGCAAGTAGCACATGTATAATCAACACAATTGCTGCTAGTGAATGGCTCTTAATGCACAAAACACCTTGCCTATGTCACTTCATCTATGGTTATGGACGTGTCCAATAACAGAACATGCCAGGGAGAATGTACCCATCACCAATGTGAGCAGTTAGATCAAGGCTGTGCAAAGGGATGCATAATACAGCTTAGTAGTGGAAATCATGACATCTACTAGACATTTGAATATTGGCCAGCATGAAGCATGGCAAGCATAGGCAAATCTAGCACATGTAATATTTCCTGGCATTTGAATGGAATCATAAATGACATTGCCTCATGACACTTTAATATAACTGAAATTTGACAAAATAAAAGCTTGTAAACATCAAGATATTATTAATGGAATTTGCACAGTTTAATTATTTTGTGTGCCTCAATAAACTGTTCCTCTGAGTGCATCAGCATGTCATTATTCCATTTCTTTTTTCTTGGCATGTCTTTCCTGAGCAGATATGAACATAAATTGTGGTCTTGGCATGTAATGAGTTAAATAAGCAGCCAGCAAGTGACATTGCTAAAGTGAAGACACTTTTTACATGACAGTTGTGGAAACTAGTCAAGCCATATGATAGGCAGCTGATTCAGGTGGCATTGTAATTGGCTGAACCCACAACAAAATAATGACTAGAACAGTAACAAATACTTACACTGTTCAATCATCACAACCTGTGACATGTAAGAATCTACTATATGTTATTCAAACAATATTGTATGTGTACAAGTGTATGCATGACATTCCTACAAGTATTAGCAAACAGTAGCCTGCAAAATGCTAACATCCTGATGATGCTTGCTGATTATGAAATGTTCCAAAGAAATGTCCATGTGCACAAGTACACACACACACACACACACACACACACACACACACACACACACACACACACACACACACACACACACACACACACACACACAGGATACATGTATGTTGTTATAAAAACACCCAAGCTGTTACAGGCCGATACAATCCCAATGCTGAACTGAAGGGCATACCACATGGTCTGCAAACAGAGTAAACACTGATACGGCAAACACCCATTCAATCAGTAAACAGACAGGCTATGCACAACAGATCAGTTACTGGGAAACACATCAATCTGCCACCCTACATGTTACAAGCAGAAGTTAAAGCACTACACCCTTGTATACAAAACATGCCTCATAAAATGTGTGTGACAGACACACAAACTAGACTGTCATTGATGTTTTGGCCTACATTGCAAACATTATCTGCCTGAAACTTGGCTTGATTCTGAATGATATTTCTATATATTTGCATTTGAAAAAGTCTGTTAAGCTCGGGTACAATATGACTATTGCACTTACCTTACTGATGCATGATGGGTATTCAGCATTCTAGATAACACACATGGTAATTAAAAAATCCAGGCCTGTAACAAGGATCAGATGCTTTTCATTTAAGTAAACAGAAATTAATCAACATACCTTGCACCTTCTGTTGTTCCTCAAGCCTGTACGTCTGCTTGATGCACAGGACTCTAATCCATCTTCGGACTTCCTTGACTGAAAAAAAGAAAATAACAATTATGATTGATGCAGTCTTCAAATAACAGGGATATACATTGCTCAGATCAGGTTCTACAAAATTTGCTTTTGAAGAACAACACATAATCAACATCCATATTAACAACATTACACTCAGGCTTCATTACACATAGACTTTTGTATCTTTAAAAATAGATCGGAAGAGATGAGATTCCAACCTGCACCTTGGATGTACATCCAAACTCTAATCTTGACATCTACCTGCCTATCTAATAGCTCTTTAGTAAGAGAGTGTGTTGTGAATGCAGTTAAAAGACTTGCCCTGGGATTCATGAAGCTTGCACCAGGTGCAGGCGTAGTTTCAGTGATCTAACACCAAATATGGCCGCAGAGCGATTCAGGTACAAGCTGTTTCCACATGCACTACCTGCGTATGCCTTGCCTGCACAGCTCCCGGCACATGTATGCTAATTACCCCATGCACAGCAGCGTAGCATGCAAATGAAGGTATATAGCGATTTAGGAAGTAGTGCAGGCGTAGTGTAAGCATGCAGAAATGTAATCCGAAAAAAAACGGTTTACATTTTTCAAACATAAAATCGGAGCCATGACAGTGGACCAAACTCACGTATTATACTGTTAATATATGCCAATGGTTATATATATAGCCACTGGCATAAAAAAACATGCAACAAGATATAAAAATAAAATTTAATGTCATGTCCACACTAACGCAAAGTAAAATTGCAGGGCATCGGTGCACAAACGGGATCACAATGAAAATGTATTTATATGCAATAAAACTGCAATGTAACACATTTCATGAATTCCCCATAATAGTCAATGGCACGCATGCTACACCACACCATGGTGCAAGGGTTGCTAAGGGGCTGTGGCAAGGTTGTGCTTGGTAACTAGAAATTAGTAGGCAATGCCATGCAAATGAGAGGAGTAATACTGAATCTCAAAATCCCCGTTGGCATAAGGATGTACCTCACAGCATAGCAGTACAACACCGAGGTGTGGCCTGGAGATAAAGATGACATGAAGAGAGAGGTGCGCCACCTTAGCTGTAAGCACATTGGAGCATTGCTTATCTGGTTTACCTGTTGCTAAGCAAAGCTGCAGGATAGGGGTGTGTTAAAGTAGCCATAGCTTTGCTTAGCTGAGAGCACACAATGTAACCGAATGTGCATGTGAACGTGGATGAAAACGAGCTCAAAACCAGTAAACGGCTCTGCGCGGCACGCACCAGAGCTGAAACAGGAAGGATACTGTAAAAAATAAGGAAATGCTGCAGCATGGTAATTGGAGTGCAAATGAGTAATTAACACCTAGGAACCCACAGTGGGCCATTGACAACAGCTAACAAGGCTGCTAGCAGCTACCTGCAGAACAGGAAATGGGAGGTGCTGTACTGCAAAGAAAAGAGAACTGTCACAGCAGAACAAAGCAAACGTGCAGTAGATCAGCTACATAGCACATTTCACAACACAATCCTGGGTTGGGAAAGTACAAAGCAAGAAAGCCGGCAGCTGGATGCATACCTGTCAATGGGAGGGGAATTGGGTTGAAAAGTGAAGTAAAGGACAATAGATGAATCATGGCAGCCAATCGTAATTCAACACCAAAGGCCCCACAATAGCAGTACCCACTGTAAAACCCATAATTAAGATACCCTGCAGCTGGAATTGCACATACACACCCAATTACACCAGCAGCATCCATAGCACAATAGTGTAAAGTGTGAAAGCACCTCACACACATACTTGTGTATTCCCAGACACTCTGCACCATTGGTGTATACAGACAGGGAACTTTTAATATGTACATGTTAGGGGCTGCCATAGCTTTGATTCACCAGCATGTGTTGGAGACTGAAGGTGGTGTGGAGGATGATGCTGACAACCATCTCAGGCACTGGAGAAGGAAAAGAGTGTTCAGACCTAGGGTAACCTGTCAGGGGCTACATGATCTGGAGATAGTAGAGCATTACAGGGTGGACAGGGACACCATAGAGCAACTTGTTGAGCTGTGACGGCCATGCCTCAGAGCCAGAAATAATAGAGGGGAACCCATCCCAGTGGACACGAAGGTATGTGTAAGCTTGAGAATACTAGCCACAGGTACCTTTCAAAGGCCAACTGGGGATATCATGGGGATCTCACTGGCATCAGCATCCAGGGTACTCCACCAGTTCCTGGATGCCATGTTACCATATGCCAATGAGCACATATACTTCCCCCGAATGCAGGAGGAGTTGGCCAGCAATATGCATCTCTTCTACTGTGTGGCAGACTACCCGGAGGTACTGGGTGCAATAGACTGCACGCACATACACATCAAGTCACCACCCAGTGAGCAGGGTAGGTGCTACATAAACCATAAGGGATACCCCTCCATCAACTGCCAGGTCATGTGCAATGCCCAGGGCATTATTATGGATGTGTGTGCTGGCAGCCCTAGAAGCTATCACAACTCCCACATCTGGCATGCCTCACAGCTGTATCAGGTATTTGCCAGGGGGGACATCTCATATGGCCACCTGGTGGGGGATGCTGGATATGCACTGGAACCGTGGGTGATGACTCCCATCAGAAATGCACACACACCCATGCAAGAACGCCATAATGAGGCACATACACAAACCAGAATCATCATAGAGCATGTGTTTGGGATGCCGAAATCATGGTTCCATTGCTTGGACATATCTGGTGGAGCCTTGCAGTACTCTCCAGGCATGTGTGCTCGCATCTTCATAGTATGTGCCATGCTACTCAATATGATCCTGCAGAAATAGCTGCAGCAGGAGCAGACTGGTGAAGGCCCTCACAGCCCAACACCATTGCCAAGGGCCCCACAGGCACAGAGGGACACAGACCACGAACACCCTGTACCAGCCCCAGTAGGCAGATGGAGGTGTGCCCAGTATGCCCATGCCTTGGCAAAGAGGGAACGTATAGCACATACACTGACAGTGTAGGCACCTACGGACTGGCACCCTTCTCCACCTGCACACACAGTAAACATGGATGGCACGCACTCACAACCACCTGTAAATTTTCATGTATAGGTGGTCTACTGTGTGCATCCTACATAGGCAGCCCTTAACTATTGTACACGCAGCTGCCATTGGCACATGGTATGTCAATACCTGAACAGTAAATTAAGCTATCAGCATGTGTCGATACTGTATGTATAGGTTCATAGGTACATAGGTAGGTACTTGCCTAACTGCCCAAGGCCATTCATAAGCCTAGCCAAAATGTGTCTGCTGTTGCCACCCCATTGATTAACTAACTGTCCCTCTGTGGAGCAGAGCCAATTGTGGGATCCCTGGGGTGTATCCACTGTTCCCCACCGACTCTGCAAGGATTCCCTGGAGTGTTAGTGAGGGGCTCCGTGTAATGTAATCAAGGATGTAGTTCCAAAGCATGGAGAGTTCCTGTGACAGGAATCTGTCACTCCAGCATCTTCCAGTTATGGTTGTGGCAAGGTGTAGCTCATTACAGTGTGTGGCTCACTGTGACATGGATTCCCATAGGTGGAGCATATCCATTAAGCCTGACTTGGACACGGCTTTGTTGGCCAGCAAATATTATATCTATGTAAATGAGATGCCACTGAGTAATGCAAGAGTTTATGCAGTCTGGCAGCATAGGACACATGTCTGAGGGCATTATTCCTCTTGGCGAGGTACGTTCGTGGCCCTTCCAGCTGTTGGATGTGTCTTCTGAGGTACATCCAAAATGGGTTATCATACTCGATGATGGGATTGATGAGTGATGAGTAAAGGGGCATAATAACCTCAGTCTGTTTAGATGCGAACCCTTAAGCAATCAGATGTCCTACTTAGACGGATGTCCTAACTACTTCGCAGATATGATTGTCAAAGGAGAGATCACCATCTAATGTAGTCCCCACATACCCATTACGCCATCTGAATTATAGTGTCTGTCACTCATGTGTTAATATGTGTGTGTGTAGTTTCCCAAAATGGAATGACCATGCAGTATGTGGCCTTTAGCTGGAGGCCATGACTCTGACACCCTGTGTTGGGCTATGTGAGGCCCCTTGAAGGACATCTGTGACAGCTGGACTGTCAGTTATGGCTCCCAGTTTGCAGTAATCACCAAACACGGTCTGCTGTAGTCCACTTGTGTTAGCCCGTACCTTTGAAAAGTATATGGCAAACAGTAAGGGTCCCAGGACTGAGTCCTGTGAGGCACCAGTTGTGACTGGTCAAGAGTTGGACCTGGAGGCTGCTAGGCTTACTATGTGGGTTCTGTGTGTAAGCCTGTTGGCAAACCAACCTGTGATGTATGGGTGTATGTACTGGCTGGTGAGTTTAGAAATAATATCTGAGTGGGGAATGGTGTCAAAACCCTTGGCGAGGTCCAGGTAGTATGTGTGAACTACCACACCCCACGCCTAAAGTCTAGGTGACTGTAAGATGTTAAACAGGTTCAGTAGGCATGATCTGCACTCAGTCAAGCTGACCTGGGTTGGGTCAAGTGTCTGGAGGTTACCATTGTCTATGTTAATGAGTGCCATGAGGATGCGCTCCATAGCCGTGCAGATCAGGCTACTCAGGCTTATGGGGTGGTCGTTACCATGTTCAGTTGTGTCACCACCTTGGTGGAGTGAAATAGCTGTTGCCATGTGCCATTGAATGGGCATGAAGCCTGTGCAGAGGCTGATGTTGAATTCCTATATTAAACGGGGGGTCACTTTGTCTTGTATTATTTGCAGGATGCAGTCTGGGACACCATCTGTATCCATTGACACTCTGTTATGCCATTTGAAAGGGCCATTACCACGTGTATGTCGCTGATGTCTGTGATACAGTACATTTTGGGTACTGTTGTGGGCCCTGTACGGGGTGTAGCTTGCACCGAATGTATCAGCAAGTGTGTTGGTGATATCAGTAGGGTCAGCATATTCAGTGCAATATTGCACCAGCACAGTGCAAATCTGTGTGTTACTGCTTACATCCTTGACATAGCCAAAGAAGCCTTTGTGGTCATATTCTGAATCCATGCCTATTTACCTGTGAATGTCAGCCTTGGATGATTACATGAGTAACATAAGTGTCTTACTAATACTGGTCACGGATGTCTTCATGTCTTGGGATTTGCTGTTGTTCTGGACTACTGTCCTACTTCTATTGTATAGCCTGTATATTGCAGGGGACCAGCAGACTGGTGTCCTTGTGCAGGAGTAGTGAGTCCTGGTTTACCATTGATGGCACGACCCATACATTTTTGTAGATGCTTATAGAGTGCATTTGTAATTCTGTATCTTGAGCAGTGTCATCCCTGAGCATGGGGGCTGTGAACCCTCCCACCTCTGTCATTAGTACTGTGAATTTAGCTGTAGGAAAGGTATTCACTGTGTGTTCCTTGGGTGGGGGAGATTGTTGGGAGTGGAAATTATCAGTGAATAGTTCATGGTCAGATCTAAACAGTGACCAGTTTACCTCCGCTGTAGGGCACCTGTTGCACATGTCAGTGATTACCATTTCTAGTATGTTTTCACCTCTCGTTAGTCTGTCCACCAACTGATACAGGCTATATGAGGTGATAAATCCCAGGAAGTGCTGGGCCTGGAAGTGAATACTCGAGTAGGTTATCCAGTTAAGTGTAGGGTAGCTGACACTGACCAATAACAGGGTATCTGGTAGGACTGTCATGTTTACCACTGTCTCCAGATAGTTGTAGTGGTGCTCCTGGGTCATGGAGGGTTATCTGGAGCAGCTCACAGTTTGCATTGCAGTCATGGCCGATGTTAGCTGTACATGGATGATCACAGAGGTATCATGCTGCCCCACTAACTTGGAGGTCTAGGTATCCCCGATGAATATGGATACACCCCCTCCATGTCTGTGCTAGTCCATGTTCAGTGGCTGAAATGTGTGTTATGGGTTGTAGTCTGGTAGTGCCGGTGTGCTCACAGGAGCCTTATACAGGTCCCAGTCACAGAACAGATGTTGATGTTGTCCATACTGAGGAGTGCTGTGAGTGCGTGCATGTTGTGAGTACTACCCATGGTGTTGAGTAGCGTAACCCTCATTGATTCCGCTATGGTGCAGTTCTTGGAGGTGAGATTCAACTCTGGGGCCTGCCTAAAAATGGCACCATGGGGTCACCAATAGTCTTGCCCAGCATTCCAAAGCCTTAGGCTGACACATGCAAGTTGGTATGGCATTGTTGCAGGCATGTTTATAATCTGTGCTTGTGTCCCATCTTTCCTGCAGGTAACCTACTAGTAAGCAATACAATGTCTGAAACCTATACAAGTCCACTAGCTTCCAAGATAGGCTTTTGGAGTGATTAAGTATCAGTAGTCTGTATGCTCTTGCTGTACTTAACTGTTGTCTGACTACATGGTGATGTTACACTGTATATTGTGATCAGAAAACTCTGTATAATCACATATGATGTTGGAGATGGCCTGCACTCTAGAGGTTCACAGATAGGTAGTAGGCTATCTGCCCAAGGGCATTTAGAAGCATAGCTACAGTGTGGTGGCTTTATCTGCACCATTGATGACGTAACTGAGCCTCTGTCAAGCATAGCCAAATAATTGATTCCAGGCAGAGTTGCTGGAAGCTGATGAAGACCGGGCTGCTGTAGGGTGATAGGGGCACATAGTGATCTCAAAAGGGCATGTTAACACGACAACCCAACAGCATTCAATTTCCCCAACAGGTCTTATAGCTATAAAACTGGAGTGGCTCCCCCACAAACTGGCTGTATGTTTCTGGGACACATGATCCCAGGGGTGTATATACTGTTGCCCAGTCACACATCACGGTTGCCCCTGAAGTGTGCCAGTGAGGGGCTATGCCAAATGTAGTTAGGATTTTAATGTATAGTCTCTCAATTCATGTGTTATGTTGGTATTTTGTGAAGCTCACTGGGTGTGGGTGGCTCCGCCTGTTGTGTAGCCAAGCTTACACATAGGATTCATGGACATAGGAAATAGGCAGAAGGAATGTTAATGTCAATAGTGTAATGGCTACAGCATTTGCATAATATCTGTGCATTCATGGTTCAAATCCCAATAAAGTCAGAGATGTTTTACATGTTACATAGTATACCTTAACCACAGCTTGCATATATAGGTAGTATTCCTCAGAATAATAAACATTTGGAACACACATAAACCCATGTGCTCTGGAGAATACAGTTAACAGACAATGTAATGTTATGTAAGCACACAGTGAGATGTTACATCACTGAAATGTATATATCCTGAGTAGTTAGCAAAAGTGGCCGTATTTGCGTGCACATGTTGTAGGATGTAAAGTTTGTTTAACTGTGTACAACTACTAGTATAATGTTGCACAAACACCTTTAAACCTGCTTACAACAGCCTTATTCTGTAGCACAACATGTCTAATAAATTGCAGGTGTTGAACCCTGGACCATGCACACCATAGTCATGGGACCTACCACTAAGCCATCTAATCTGTATACATGTTTAGTGGTCGTTAGACTACACCTTATACTACAGGCATTTCACAGTACTTACCACAAATGGGACAGTACTGTAATGTGTAAATCAACATATACAAGTCTACATATGTATAAGTGTTACAAATGAATATTAAATATATATATATATATATATATATATATATATATATATATATATATATATATATATATATACAGTAACATCTATAGCCATATATATATATATATATATATATATATATATATATATATATATATATAAACATCTATGAACCCACTTTGTGACACAGAAGCATTCCAAATGGATAGATGTGTACGCAAAGCACATGCAGCTCTGGTATTATAACTATTAATATTAACCTAATTCCTGATAGAAGCAATGGTTGCTGTGTATGTGGAGACTGGTGTGGGGGAGGACCGCTGGCTAATGGACTACGCATCAAGGAGGGCCTGTGTCGGATGTTCATTACGTAAACTGGAGTGGTACACATGGAGTATGGGGACAATGTAAAAAGGACACAAAACAAGAACCATTCTCATCCATAATACACCCTGTCAGGTCACATTGCAACACTGACTTCAACAAACATGAATATTAACAGGTATCATACATATGTACACCAACTGACTTACAAATTTGTTTGCCGTAGTGAGGAACGGCTGTAGTACACTGTACATACTAAACAGCATAAAAGTTGTACATATCTCAGATGCTGCAGTGGTAATGCCAGTGACTGTGGTGTTCATCGTCCTGGTTTCAACACCTGCAAGGGCTGTTATGTCATTTTGAGGTCCTGAATAAGGGATGTTGGATGCAGAGTGATTAAAGCACTTTTAAGCAGTCATTAGCGGGTTATTGCGCCGGTAAGTGCCGCTTAAACATGACTACACGGATAAGCACCACACAGGTTTAACCTTTGCTGAACATCACACAGATCACGGGCAAAGCCTCTCACAACCGCTGAAATGTGCATTAATCACCCTTGCACTACCAGTGCCTGCTCTGAGAGGTAAAATGACCACTGCCAGGATTAGAACATGCAACCATGTACACAATCTTTACAGCAGCCTACCACTAAGCTTTCTGAGATGTACCGACAGCAGTTGTGTATCCTGACATGTTAAAAAAAACACAAAAGGGAGGATTGTGTGGAAATAGGACAAACTGCCATGTACCCAATAAAAGGTGTATGCTATATATATATATATATATATATATATATATATATATATATATATATATATATATATATATATATATATATATATATATATATATATATATAAATATATATATATATATATATATATATATATATATATAAAAATATATATATATATATATATATATATATATATATAGAGAGAGAGAGAGAGAGAGAGAGATATATATGTCAATATATAGGGATATACATATATATGTAGATATATAGTTAGGTTAACAACATCTACACAACCATGGAGGTACATATAAACGGGATACCTACCAAATACCAAATGCTTGACATACTGATGCGTGTAATCCCGAGGCTTAAAGACCGAAAGTTTTAAAATCCCGATGTTAAGGGACTTTGAGTTAATGCTTCTGGTGTTGTGGTTGAGGAAGTTTACTGTGTGTGTGTTTCTGAGGGGCTTTAGTGTGTGGAAGTGTGTGTTTTGAGTGTGTTGTGTGTTTGTGGGGGACTGTAATGTGTGGGTGTGGGTTTGCCTTGTGTGTCTGTGTGATCTTGGAGGTAGAATATTAAAGTAGGGTGGTTGTGGGGGGTGCAGCCCCCCACATGGGGGGTATAGGGGGCTTGCCCCCTACTCTTACGTAGTGTAGGATGGTTTGTTTGGATGTGGTGGGTAGCAGTGTGTCTGTGTGTGCATGCGTGTGTTCTGTGTTTGTGTTACTTTCACGAGTTTGACTGTTGCGGGTTTGAGTGTTCAGTAATGTGGGGTTTGGGAGTCTGGGCCCGGTACTGTGGACGTCGGAATTGTGTGCATTCGGGAGTCTGTAGGTATCCCGTATACAGCGGTTGAAGTGTTCATATATGAGTATAACATGGACCATAGCAATCACACATTCCGCCACGACCAAACTACATGAACAAAGGATATGGAGAGTATATGCCTATAGACCATTACAAATATGTGCTATGGACATGAGCCAAAGAGGGTCAGTCACCAACACACCTCCAATGACAGCAAATACCTATGACAGAAATACACAGACAACTTTCATGTAGCAACACTTTATTACATTCCAATGTATTGCCGAAGGGATTCAAGGACTAACATCACCTGCATGCCATACAGGAACCATTTAACAGTGCCATAATGAATCAGCCTGCAATTACCATAGTATTAGTCCACTAAAGGATAGGTGTTCAAATAGGGCAGGAACCCTCACACACATATTGAATATGTATAAAAGCAGTTTCTACACACCTGCATCTGCTATGTACACCCACCAACATCTGCCCCACACCCAAATCAATTACAATACATACTGTAATAACATTACAAATTATTCACTCACTGTACGACATCTGCAGAAGCCTTAACATACCTTGTCAGAGACACACTAACATGGCCTTATGTGAAATAGTTGCCGTTATACAATGGAACAGCTGCTGATGTTACAGAGTTTGTTTACACTAATCCCGTTTCAGAGGGTTGTATGTACACCAGGAAGTGTTACCAATTACTGATTATCAGAACAGTATGATACACATTTACACCAAACCAAAGATGTCTGGTGAGCACACTGTAAACCACCTAGCATTATATGCATAGCCATACATCATTGAGCTGCCCAAACATCCTTGCCAGACTGAAACATCTGCAGAAGTATCGGGTACACACAAACCCTGCATAAGTAGCAATGTTTTGAAATATAACAGCTGTACTCACATGTAGAACAATATCTTCAGGGCATTACACACAATCCACGGGAGTCATGAAGCTAATATATCTCTGTGTGTCTCCGTATAGCTATTGCAATACATCACAAACAACACATCCAGGCCATCTTCCTCGAAAGTAAGGCAAAGGGACAATGCTCAAGTGGAGTACTCAGTTATACACCACTGTTGCCATGGTATTGGCTAATGGAGTAGCTGCACAGCTGATGTTCATGTAATTAACTACTTTGGAACACCAGTTAGTGGTCAGGATAGCACATGTTACTGATATTTAACTATAAAAGGATGGCTTGTCACACATTCAAACCATCTGTATATACCAGCAGAACATTACAAAGAAGATTGAAACACAAACTGAAAAAGATTGAATAACAGTCAACGGCACCTTGAGCTACTAATAAGGTATGTAGAACACTTAGTATGTCTGTGTATGTAGTACCTGTTCTGTAATAATTAAAGTGTACGCAGTGCATATAGTGGAAACAGTTATCTTGTAGTGATGTATTGTTGAGCATAGTAATGCTTGTAGTATTTATGTATGTACTACTGTAGGTCACAAGGCAAACACCTCATACACCACAAGGGATGCTATATAAGGGCTTTGAACTCAACAATTCCTCTTCAGCTCTGTCAGTGGCAGGGCTGGTCCAACAAGTATGTGCTATAACAGGGGATAGTATATGTTGATATATTGTAACAGTAGGCATATGTATGGGTGTATTACTGAGAATAACATGTCGAAGGTGGGCCTACTGTGCAATTATGATTTGCATTGTGGGATATTGTGCTAATAACTGTGTAATGTACAGTATTGTAGGCAGATATGTATTACATTTTACATAGCATTACTGTTATGTTAGGCAAACATTAGTTATGTCTATTGGCATTTACAATACACAATAATAGGATACATATGACTTGTAGTCACCCAACAGTTTATTAGCATGATAGCAAAGTAAAATGGAAGAGCTAGTTAACTATCCATGCACATAAGACATGTAATAGATTCATAGGTTCATAGGTAGGTACTAGGCTGTCTGCCCAAGGGCATTTATAAGTCTAGCTAGAGTGTGTTGGCTTCTGTCACCCCCTTAGGTTTGTTCCCTGTGCCTCTGAACAGCAGAGCCATTAGTTCGCTGAGCCTCTGTCCAGCAGAGCCACTGCAGTGATCCCTGGGGTACATGTCTGTCTCCCATCCACCCGTCAAGGTTTCTCTTGAAGAGTGCTAGTGAGGGGTCCTGCCTGATGTACATTGGAATCATGCTCTAAAGCATGGGGAGTCTCTGGGTCAGGAATATATCCCTCCAGCATGTCCTAGTTATTGTTGTGGTAAGGTTTATATCCCTAGAGCATGTGGCTCTCAGGGGCTTTTGCTTAGGCGGAGCATATCCATCAATTTTGGGTTGGACATGGGCCTTGTATGTCAAGCAGAGATCACCTCTGAGTATGTGGTATGCAACCAAGTACAGCTGGAGTTTCTTTAGTTGGGCTGCATAGGTCATCTGTTTGAGGTCAGTAATCCTCTTGGTGTGGTACTTTTGTGGTCTTTCAAGCTGTTGCAGTTGTCTTGTAAGGTACATCCCAAATGGGGTGTTGTATTCTTTAATGGGTATAATAAGTGATGAGTAGAGAGGCACAATGGCCTCCTTTGTTCTGGATGCGAACCCATTTGAGATTAGGGGGGCCGCATAGAATGTTATTCTAACCACCTTGGCAATATGGTTATCAAAGGAGAGATTGCTATCTACTTGGGTTCCCAGATCCCTTATTACTTTTTCTTTATGTAGGGGACTACCACCTATGTGGTAGTCCGTGGTTAATTAGTTTTTTCCAAAGGGGATGACTATGCACTTTTTGGCATTCAGCTTGAGGCCATGATATTGACACCAGGTATCCGTCTCAGTGAGACCCTTCTGGAGGGTGTCTGTATCAGCTGGGGAACCAATTATGGCCCCTAGTTTGCAGTCATCTGCAAACCTTTTCAGCCAAAGTCATCCTGTGCTTGCCTGTACCTCAGAGAAGTATATACCAAACATGAGGGGTCCTAGGACTGAGCCCTGGGGGATGCCACTTGTAACTGGTTTACAGTCGGACCTAGGGTCTGCAACTCTCACTGTGTGGATTCTGTCCGTGAGCCACTTTGCAAACCATCTCGTGACGTGGGGGTTAATGTTCAGGTTGATGGGTATGCCTATAATACCATAATGGGGAATGGTGTTGAAAGCCTTTGCGAGGTCAAGGTAGGCTGTGTGGACCTCCTTACCCTTATCTAATGCCTTCATAACTATCTCAAAGAAGTCCACCAGGTTTTGGAGGCATGGTCTGCCCTTAACAAAGCCAAACTGGGTGGGGTCAAAGGTTTGGAGGTACCCAATGTCTCTGTGAATGAGATCCATGGTGATGTGCTCCATAGCCTTGCAGACCAGGCTAGTCAGGCTTATAGGGCAATAGTTCCCGTGGTCCGTTGTGGCGCCACCTTTGTGGAGTGTGATAACTGTTGCTGTGCACCATTCTATGGGTACATAGCCTGTAGAGAGGCTGTGTTTGAAAAGTGTGTTTAGGTGAGGGGTTAGTTCATTTTGGAGCTCTTGTAAGACACAGCATTGGGCACCATCTGGTCCCATTGAGGCTGTGTTCTTGGCTTTGGATAGGGCTGTTGTAACCTGTGTGTCGGTGATTGCTGGGGTCATACATTCTTTTGGTATGGTTACTGGCCCTTTTGGGGGTGAGAGGTGTGTAAAGTTTGCACTGAACTTGTCTGCCAAAATGTTGGCAATATCAGTCGGTTCAGTGTATTGTCTGCCAGTCTGCACCAACTCAGAGCAGATCTGAGAGTATCCACTTAGGTTCTTGACATAGCTAATGAATGCTTTGTGGTCATCATTAGAGTCCTCAGAATTATCTCTTTCAAAGATAGCCTTTTAAGAATTTATGAGGGACCGTAGTGTCTTGCTGATACTGATCAGGGATGTCTTTCCTTCTAGGGAGTTTGTTTTTATCTGTACTAGTATCCTCCTTCTATCATAGAGCCTGTTTATGGCAGGGGTCCACCAGACTGGTTTCCTTTTCTTGGAGGAGTGAGTCTTGGTTTGCCTTGGGATAGCATGATCCTTGCATTCCTGCAAATGATCATAGAGTGCCTTTGTATAGGTTTCAGCATCCTGGTCAGCATTGTCCATTGTCGTGGTGGCTGTGAACCTTTTAACCTCAGTCTTAAGCAATGTGAAGTTTGCTTTGGAAAAGTATTTCACATTGGTTTCCTTGTTTGGGGTTGTGGGCAGAATGTGAATATCCATAGTGATTAGTCCATGGTCTGATCTAACCAGTGAGGGGTTGACGTCAGGTGTGGAACACTGGTAGCGCATGTTGGTGATGACCAGGTCCAATATGTTGTTCCCTCTGGTTGGGGTGTTGACCAGTTGATCCAGGTCATTTGAGTGTATACATTTGTGGAAGCACTGGGCAAGGGAGTTAGTACTTGAGTAGTTCTCCCAGTTAAATTTTGGGTAGTTGAAATCACCCAGTATTAGGGTGTTTGATAGGACCTTCATATGTCCCAGTGTCTCTGGAAATGCAGATTATGGGTCCTGGGTCATGGTGGGTGATCTGTAGCAGGCTACAATTTGGAATGCAGTTTTGGCCATTGTTAGTTGCATTTGGATGATCTGTGATGCATCATGCTGTGCCACTAACCTGGAGGTGTGAGTATCCTTGATGAATATGGATACACCCCTGCCATTTGGGTTTCAGTCCGGGTTCTATGGCCGAAAGGTGTAGTATGAGTTATAGCCTGGTAGTGCTGTGGTGCTCTCTGGAACCTTCAACCAGGTTCCTGTTACTGCGCAGATATTGATGTTCTCCATACAGAGGAGTGCCTTGAGTGCATGCAATGTGAGGTCCAGACTTCTGGCGTTGAGTAGCATTACCCTCAGTTTATGGTTACTTGTGCTATATATGGTGGTGGGTTGGTCTTTTGAGCCTTCTATACAGGTCCACATTGCCTAATATCCACCTCTCTAGTATTGTTTGCAAGCTATGGCAGCTGTGCATGTGTACATGTTCTACAAATGTGTACTGACCCTTGTTACAGGGCTGTGCCAAATGGCTATGTGCACACCTATATAGAGTGGATATTGACAGTAGCGGCACACTGGTTGAACGTTTAGGTTTGTGTAGCCTAACCTCTCATTGGCAGACTAACAGCTGCTTGGAAATATGTGGACAGTACTGGTAATGAAACAGGGTGCATATCATCCTTAACTCTAGTGTGACAAATGCTGTAGGAGTGTAAGATGTAGGAAACTGCTGCCCATGTGTAATAGCTGCTTCATAGGTGATGGCTTACACTATCTGATCATATCCTGATCATGTCGACATTGGCAGCAGAGTCTATTGATATTTGTCTCTGTGTGGGGAGTGGGTGTCTGTGGCCAACAGAGCTCATGGTTCTGGTGGGTATGGGAGCATATACCCAGATAAAGATACAGCCCTGTTGACATGTGCATCATCTGTACTCAACTATCAGGATATGATGTGGCCCTCAGAGGGGGACTGCTACTAAAGGTAGTTACCATGTTCCTGTAATAGCTAGTGCTGCCACGTCCATAACACAAATATGTACTTGTGAGCATCACTGTCTAAAACATCTGCATAAGCAGTAGGTAAACTAAATACAGTACATGGTACTGGTAGTACTGAATGCTCATACAGGCAAGTCCACTAGTCAGCTACTGGTGTTTACTAATGTTAGCTTTGTGTATGTGGCCATCCTGGGGGAATGCAATCTCTAAGACATGTACACTGCCAAACCCGCCTAACACAACACCCCACACATTGTCTGGGATGCAGCTATAGGGGTGAGCTTGGAGGCAGTCCATTCTACACCCCTGACTGGACTAGACAGTCAAGAGGTGTAGGTTAATACATGCATCCCATCACCACAACCAACACATACCCTTACCAGAACACAGTAAGGAAACACACACATGCCACCAGAATTCACACACATCCACAGAGGCCTCTTAGTTTCTGGCCAAGCAAGAGGCCTCCCAAGTTGGAATAGACAGATAACAGGATACAAAGACTGTACAACATAGTTTGCATAATTGTGTCACTCCTCAAAACATGTGGTCAGAAACATGACCAACAGTACACATTTGTGAATGCAAACTCTAGCACTATGTTACACACCAAGCTATATGAGGGCAAACATACTGTCAACTACCTGTCTGCCATGATTAGCCATATTCCCATACACTCAGACCACCTTTTGAACTATACACATGTCTCTGACATATTCTATGTTGTTGTGCAGGACCTGTGATGCAGGAGCCTTGACTGCATGGCAACACATGTAGGAACTGTCAGGTCTTGTAGCCCATGCAGGTATGTCCCAAGTCCTGGGTAGCATTCTGTCATTGGCCAGAATGATGCAGCAGTACAGGGACAAAGATTGTATTCCACAATCCCGTAATGTACTGGTGTAATTCAAAGAGTATCCAGCATCTCTCTGCCTGGGATAACATGGTTGATATACCATGATGGTTTGCCAGACAGGGCCTGCACCACCTCTCACCCCTGAGAATCTGGATACTGGTAATGGTCTGTGTTTCCCCTATAGTGCCCTCATCATGAAAAGTTAAAGTGAAAGTCCACTGGTGCAACAGGGACAGCCAAGAAATAGACTGTGGGTTTTGATGCTCAATGATACAAATCAGGTACTCAATATGGACTCACTTACGGCAATCTGAAACATGGGGAACATATCTGTGCAGTGATAGTTATGGTTCAATGCTCTGGAGAGCACCCTTGCATGACCATATTATAACACATACCTCACCTCATGGCCATCACCCTTTATTGGAACACATGGCCCACAGGTGTGTCCAACTTCCTGATGGACATGTACACCCCCACGCTAGTTGCACTTGCACAACGTAAGATGCATTATGCTGAGCAACAACCTTTGTGCCAAAGTTTAATCCAAAATGCACCTTGTGACAGATCATCCACCATGCCTCAGAATTCCCAACTGTCATTGGGCTGTAATGGGGAATACCAGTTTTAAGACAGGAAACCATAATCATGGCCACTCAGCTATCCCATTATGAACTGGAAAGACTCATCATGTGCCAACACCTGTGCTTAATGCATGTTGGATGTCAGCAACAGCAATGACCTGGATCACCATAGTCACACAAACAGGGCTAACAGTATGCCACACATGGTTAGTCTTCAAAGCCAATTTTATGCTCCTTAAGAACGATGTTTTGACTGTCATGGCACCCATGCAGATGTACAATGCATGTGCAAATGCTGAGTCCTACACAAATGCACTTTAAACACTCACATATGTGCAGTGATTGTGCCAGTGAAACAGGAACAGGATTCAACCAAACACAAACATGACGGCAAACCAGTGATACCCTGCCTTAAACTGTACCACAAAAGGTAGTAACTGTTGCAAGAGTCAACACACATGAGTGGAAGATGACCTATGGACAGCCTCTGTAAGATGCAGATACACCATATAATGCCACACAAAGCTACTCTGAAACTAATCATCCACATATTATGAGGCCAGCCACAGAGGATTCCATAGCTGTGTCATGAAACATAATGGCAACAACAAAACCTGCTGTGCTTCACAGCATTATGGTATGAGATGCATTGCACCTACGGAAATAGCACCTGTTCATCCAGATAGGGTCTTGGATAACATAAACACACTGCCCCCTCAACAGGTACACAATCATATGTCCATGTACACTACAGAGCCCCTGTAACCACAACTATGCAGGTACAAGCTGCACTCAGGCTGCATGGGACCTGTCCACATCCCAGGTTGTGTCATACACATATGGCAAAACAATTTGCTCTCCACATAAACATCATGTAAAACATAGCTTCATGTTAGGCTGTGTACACACTGAATGGTGCACACCAACAGTTATCACAACCCATAAAGGGGGAGACACCACTGATAATGGGATTTACTGTACTACTACCCTGCTGAGTCTGGTCTGAAAGGCCATGAACCTTGATCAACTTATTTGATGTCAGCAGTACAGATGTAGATGGCAGTAAGGTTGATTTCACACAGCATATCTTAATCTTGCCAGGTCATAGGACATCATCACCCATACTGTGTACCAGCTACACTCAGTATACTAGATGCACATTCTTATGTCACAGGAGAGTTTTGCAACTGGACTGCTGGCAGAACCAACACTACAGAAGGTGTCTGAATAATACATGCACATCACACCTGTGCCAGCTACAGTAAGACAGGGTAATTCATTGTACTCCCCCTCATTGTAGTCTATACCATACAGACTAATACAAAAGACATCTGCCTATTGAAATATGTGAATGACTATGACCTAGGAGCAATAGCTGACTCAATGAGTGTTGCGGTCAACATATAGAAGGGGCGATGTGGGTGAAGTGTGTGACATATGGACACAATCTGACAGCTACATATTGCATTGTCACCCCTATGTTAATAACCCTATACCCATGAGCTACCACCTAGACAGCGGTCAACATAATAGACACTGTGTGTAAGGGATGCAGCTGGACAGTTGTCTTTCCTGTGATAGTTACGTCAACCACACCTGTCAGGTAGTCGTATGTGGCAACCCTATTCATGACAGGGTGCCATCCATGAATATAGAGACCATTGTTCAGCCATACTCAACACTCAAGTGACCCATATCAGATCACATATTTCCTTTAAGGGGTATTGGCCATGTTCAGATGGCCTACACCAGCCTTCCCAATCCCCATCTCCACTATGTAGCATGATGCCTACCCTGAATAAAGCCATGTCCAACCCAGTGATGTTGGACATGCTACACTTACACATCCTTATCTCAAACACATACTTCATGGACATCCACCTTTCTAGTACAAGGATCACCACATGCTGGACAGATCCTTGTCCCATACACTTTACATACTCCTGCTATACTATGCATCCCTGTCTAGCAAAGCTGCACATTGCCCCTCTTTCAGACATAGTGTGATGACCACATGGTAAATATATCATTAACCCTATGGATCAGTTATGTGGCACTGCTTGACCTGGCTATAGAAACCTGCCTGTTGGCTACAGCTAGGTAACCATTCATCCTAGGCTCATACATGGCCCAGGGCATATAGCATACTAGTTGACTTTGACCGCACATGCTATAGTTGATATCCAACCCTGCAAATACCATCAGGCTAGCCAGTGTCCCATGTGTATCACATGTGCAACAGAGGTGATACATGGCAGGATGTTGAACTGCTGTACAGTGCCGTGTAGATGTATATGACAAAACACATACATGTAAAACCTTCCATGAGCAAGTCTGCAGTGTCACAGGTCATGTGTGTTAAGGCAGCGTAAGTCTTTTTATGTGACATATACACAACATCAAGGTCGACTGCATTATTGTGGACACATCCAGGCATGTTCTGATAGGTAAGAACACCAGTACAGGCAAACAGACATGCCCACATCAAGACAGCATCCATATGGAGTATGAGCAATGTCATCAGGTGACACACATATGGTGATAATATCCAATCACCATTGAGTGTCAAATGTGTGTGACACAAACATGTCAGTGATGTCAGTGTCATGTAGATTTGGAAAGACAACTATTTAATTGTAATAAATGTGATACACATGTATGTTCAGCTGTTCCTCTGTACATCTCTGTGAGTTACTGTCACCTGTCTCCATCATTATGTCTTCCAGGTATGCCGCGTGCAAGGCTGCCACCTTATAACCGCTTGGAGGATGAGGTCTTCATCCCATACCTACTTGATAATCATCATGTACTGTTCAGCCATGTGCCACAGGATGCGCATCAGCAGGGTGCCCTGTGGCAGGAACTTCACAGGAGGGTTAATGATGTGGGTGGCCACAACCGCACATACCAGCAGGTGTACAGACACTGTACAGACCTAATTAGATTGGCGAAACAGCGTGTGAATGCAATCACCAGGGAACAATGTACAACAGGTGGTGGGCCACCAACCCAGCCCCCACACACACGTACCGAGGAGCTACTGGCCAACCTGGGGACACCTGCAGAACAACACCCACAAGCCTTAGCTGATATCGTGGAGGTGGGTGTCTCTCAACCACCGAGCCTGGAGTTGCCTGGTGAGTCACTACTGCACATAGAACAACTATATTTCATATAATTATGTGTCACTGTACAATATGTAATGTAACATCATATGCAAGGCATGTATACACACATGCCGCATACTATAGTATGCTACTCTGTGTATGCACACATGTGCATACTCCATAGTATAGTCTATTGTACTGGCATATGTGTTAACATGCACACTGCACCCTGTAGCTATTATACAGGTGTGGATAATGATCATACTGCTGTGTCACTCCTATTTAGGTACCTCCGGCGTTCCACTGCGACAGCAGTCCATTGCGGGTGAGACTGTTATTATTTATCAGACATGTTAATGCATAGATCTATCTGCCATGTGGCCATTTACCACATGTACACATAATGTATGGACCTGTCACAATATACAGGTCGGACCTGCAATGCATCACAATAGCTACCCATGTGCAATACTTGCAAACTATGTGAAACACCGACATGAAACCTCACAAACTGTCATTGCCAGATGTGTGGACAGCTGTGCATACAATGGTGGAGGTGTTGTTCACTGTAGGGACATGTACTACAGACCAGAACTATACATGTGGGGAATACAAACAGTACTACACAGTGAGCTGGAGTATGGCCAGCTCACAGGATTCACTGGTGTGGATTATATCCCTGCTATGAATGTCACACAATGTTATGTGCTATCTGACATGTCCATGACATCTAGTGGGCTGGCTGCAACACTGCCTAACTATCCTGAAAAACATATCCCACATACCAAACATACCACCCTTTGTCTGTAAAACCCTGTTGTCAGTGGAGCATATGACATCTATGGGTGTATGTCATATGGGACAACACAGACATGTGAAATAGATGCCTGTCACAACTATTTGGCCAACACATGTTCACACATGGTCATGGAGGATGGCCAGAGACATGAAGCAACACACACGGTAGATGTAATGTGCATATGTGTACACCCTGTTGTACATTGGTTTCACATGGTCCAACTATGGCCTTTGTGTAATGATTATATTGCAGATGTGGAATACTAGACATCCTACAGGCCTGTTCACATCTTGTGTAGGTGTGACATCAATCCACCACATAAGATGTGTTGAACATCTTGAGTGTGTCACGACATGACAGCAGTCATCTGTACAGTATCCACATACATACACAGACAACCACATCAGGCCACAGATACAGTACATTCCCCTTGCTGGTGTCAGACATCACTGTCATCCTTGCTCCTCATGTGTGTGTGTGTGTGTGTGTGTGTGTGTGTGTGTGTGTGTGTGTGTGTGTGTGTGTGTGTGTGTGTGTGTGTGTGTGTGTGTGGTACACAGATGTCATGTGGGACATGGTGTACCGACGAGTTTGCCATGTCTGGCCATAGTTGCCAGACAGCAGCAATATGGTTGCAGATGTACAGGGGTGTCATCTGTATACCCTTCAGTGACCTGTGTCACACATTCCACATTATGGTTTAGTGTGTATACACCTCAGTGACGTGGGTCACATTCTACAATATATATGTATTGTATCTGAACACAGTCATGGCTATGAACTGTGTCTGTAACTCACACTGTATAGCAATAGAGAAGACACATGATTCCCTGCAATGGCCATGCACATCAGCTAAATGTGCAGTATATCTGTAGGGCGGACAGACAACACCGCATCAGCGGAAGGTCCATGTTAGTATAACACATCCCTGCATTAGGACACCATTACTCCACTGTATATTTGACAGGACACCATTGTGTTAAACATGTTTGCATGTCATTGCACACATCAGCAGATCACATTTCATACTACATGTGATTGTCAAGGTCATATGCCACACATCAGGCAGGTGTACTGTTAACCTGTGTTGGTCTACATTGTTTAACAAAGGGATGTATGCTAACTACTACTATAATTGTGTAATGTGCATGCATTCTGCTATGACACATGCATGCTGTTGTGTGCAACCCAGGGATGCATGATAACTACCACTATTATTGTCTGAGCTGCATGTCGTCTGCCATATCACATGCATGTTGCATGCCTTCTGTCATATCACATGCATGTTGGGTGCCATAGCGTGTGTCTTTGTGTGTGTGTGTGTGTGAGTGTGTGTGTGTGTGTGTGTGTGTCTATTGTATAGATTGTAATGTACAGTTCTTGTCTGCCGCTCACAGGTGTTGATGTAGGTGTCTTCCCCTCCTGCGGTCCATCTGATGTTAGTGTCCCCACAGACTCTAGCAGTGATGATGAATGTATGATTGAGGCACAGGCAGGGTTGTCAGGGGCTGAATCTGTGCCATTGGTTGCCATTCCACCTATATCCCCCTCATCCCTGCACACAGTTCTCATGCCAACACATATCCCATCAACAGTGGCCATAGAGGAAGGACAGTTGGCATGTGGTAGCTTGGAACAGGAAAGTTTGGAGGCTATGGAAGGTGTGCCTGCACACCATGGTGTCAGCCAACTGACTGGTGATGCCCCACACAGGCATGTGGCCAGTACTGCTCATAGGAGGACCTCTGGCCAACATGACCCTGCAAGACAGAGCACAGCAGCTGGTGTCACCAGATGCATGTTTCAGGCTGTAATGGAGGCACAGGCAAGTGCTGAATGGCACAACAGAGAAGGTCAGAGGTTTCAGAAGGCTGCTGACCATTCTTTAAAAAACAACATCCAGGCAATGGCAAATGCTCAACAGCAGCTTGCTGAAGTTTTGGCTAGACGATTGGGTGACATGGTTGGAGTCCTTGACCATGGCATGTCAATCTGCGAGCATGAGATGTCTGTGCTGGAACATTTGGTAGGA
>NC_056729.1:1159285598-1159368098 GCF_019279795.1 Protopterus annectens | reverse complement strand
AGCAGCATGTGTATTGTAAGTGATGGACATGATCAGGTGATGGCCTCTGCACCTATTGCAGTCCTCCTCTAGCTGATTGCATGTGGAACAGCTGTGATGATGTTCCCATAGCCATTCGCATGATAAACACAGTACATTATATAGGAACATCATGTTGGTGTTTGGCCATGACAGTCACTGTGAGTGGTACCTGAATGTGGTGTTTTGAAACGGCATCACAGATGATATCTGGATATTTCTCAAACATCATACACAGTGGGAAATAGCCTAAAGACAGGAGGGTGATGTGCCAGACATGACTACAGCATGAAAGTGTAGCTATGCTGCATTGAGACTACTGCCTGTTTAACATGTTGTGTGTGGTAATGGCTATTTTGAATGTTTTAAAACAGACATGACAGTGCTCTGTTCATGAGGGACTCCCATCTGTAGGGCTATCTGTGGACTGGTCAGTGTGTGGAACCATTTGTTTCCTGTGTTACACACAGAACACAAATCTGTGCACAGCAGGAGCATAGTGTGAGGATTGCAGCCAGTACATGATGATAGGGATGTGTTACTGCCATCGCATCACTGACTGGACATATGTCACATGAAACAGTGGTATGACAGACACTGTCTGGGGTTCCCATTGACAAGCCAATAATGGGCAACTGTTCATAGCTGCAGTCACACATCTTCTACACATTGTACAGATGTCATGCAGTATATATGCATGTGTTGTGCTCCCTCTACAAATGTATACCATCTGTTGTGTTGGGTTGATGGTCATATCTATGCATACTGTTGTACGTAATCCTGAATGCTGTCTATTACTAAGTCATATCTGTGTTTAAACTGCAACACCATAGGCTGTACAGGTTTGGAGGTCCCGGTAGAACCTCCTGTGCCACTTCAGCTGACCATGGTACCGGGCACCAGCACATCTTGGGCCCAGCCTTGGACCTCAACCTCTGTTTGCTCTGCACCACCTTCTGGTGGTACCATCACTGAGGATGGGGCATGTCCCCCCTTGGAGCAGGGCCAGACAGGAACATGTCTGCTGTCGTGCGGTCCTGGACGTGGTGCATTGGGGACTCAATAAGGGGTTCCAAAGCCAGATACGCAAGCTCAAGGGTGGAGTGTCACATTTACAGGGTGAGGCTGCCCCTCCTGGACAGCCCCCAGCACTGCCTCATTTGCAGCTGTTTTGCTGCAGTGGCGGCTGACCATGGCTGGGGACCTCCATCCCACTGTTCCCATGGGCTTGTGAAAGCCGAACACCCATCCCCGTCTGAGGTGTATCCCCCCACATGTGTCATATACTGACCCTGTATGCTGTCTTGTCTGTGATCCTACTCTACCTATCCTCCACGGGCATACCTACTCTCCTTCCACCACATCCCACTCTCACCCTATGGAAACATAAGGCCAATCAGTTCCTAGGATAACATTTGCCCTATACATAGCTGTCCATTTCACACACATGCCAACAGGGCACACGTAACCCTTGTAATATGCATCACAACATACTCCTGTTATCCTCACACCTGTCCATCAGGTGCACGATCCTGGTATGCACATCACTCCTAAATGGTCCGGGTACACGTGATGTGGACGACTGAATTGTATACACAACACTACCGGTCCATCTATGGTTACCCTATTTACCTTTATCATGATGATGATGTTGCACACAGCACCTTGCAAGAGTACTGTTCTCACATAATGATTGGACAGGTACTATTGTGTTAATGTACATTACATGCACAGAGTGATGTATACGGCCAATGTACAACTGTTTATGTGTATGAATGACACGTCTGTCTGAGGGAGTCTTGATATTACATAGGACAACACCACTACATAATACAGGCGTCGCTGGTGTTTCCCTTTTCATTCGTTTGTATTCTTTGTTGCCACATGGTATGTTCCTGATATATCTCTATAAATGTATGTACCTATATGCTGGACATAAACACTCACACATCCATCGACATGATAGGATACATTCCTATACTGTTGAATGACTGCGCTGTATGATATGTTTGTGGTAATGTCCGATGTCTGTATATCTGCCATGGTGTATTGGTAAATCACATTAGCTGTGTGTGCAGTGTCCTGGTTCCGAGCCTTGCAGAGGCCATTTATTTTGTTGCATGGCAGAACAAGGCCATTGGATACGGAGGGATTAAGGCACATTAAAGCAGTTGTGAGTGGGTGTGCATGGGTTTGTGCAGTGTAAGCAATGGTAACCTCTGGTTGCAGCTTCTTAAACTCAGTTAGCCTCTACATTGCTTTACCAGTGTCATACTCGCATACTGGTGGCCAAACAGGCTTACACCCGCTCGCTCCCGCACTTGCAAATGGACTGACATTGGTGCTTGCATCTGACACTCACACCCCTGGGTTAGAGCGAGGACCATCAATATTACCTTGTGATGTCTATTACATTGGATTACATGCCTACAGTATCAGGAGTGGCTGCCCATTAGGCAACGGCATGCCATTCGACTGTACGGAATCAGCGGCCTCTCCAGTGTTTTATTCATATTATTTGTGTGTTCCTCTTACAATCTGCACCTGTCTGGCTGGTACATGGGAACTGAGACTCTTCAATACAGACAAGTAATTGGGTTTTGGGACCCACATCCATCAGCCGAGTCATGCTACTGCATACCTATTATTCTATCATCTTTCTAAGGTAGTCAGCGGAATATGTGCTTTCTGTCCCTATCAGACCTCTCATATGATTGGGGAAAAATGAAGACTGAATCAGGGACACTGCATAACAACATCAGGGACACATTTAAATTATTGGTGCTATTAACCTGACACATTGACAGACTCAGAGCATATGTATTCATGCACATTGTCTGAGGTACATGCTGTTTATGACTCTTAATTGTTGTCGTTATTCTTTACGGGTAATCCACCACCTTTCCTCCTAATATCACTAGTTCTAGGAAGGTTTAGGTGGGACAGAGTTAGAATCTGAGTCGAAATCAGGGGCGTCCCTGGTAATTGGGGACAGTTCAATGGTATGGTCCCTAGATGTTCCCCCAATGGTTTACGGACTATCCAGTGAATGTGCTCTTAGGGGTTGGGAGGTATGGGTGTCAGCTATGCCCGTATCGGAATATTACTTACATCCCCGGGGCAGTCCTAATATGGCTCTGCCAGCCAACACCTGCACGCCTAGGCCCATAATCGTATGTTCCCCCACCTGCCTCTCCTCTACAGCACTCATCCTTACGGTGGGTGCAGGTGGGGTATAAACACACCACTACACACTGCCCACTCTCCCCGTGTTGGGACATATGTCGTACATTGTGTCGACCCATGGGTTATCAGGCTTGTACAACCTACTGGTCCATGTACATCTACAGCCTGGTTTGATAAAACATTACCGGGATTGGCTCCGATCATTAATTTTTGGTGTCCCACAAGGGACATCAATGTCTATGTTTCAAGTTTAGACCTTGCAGGTCTCCCCCACTGGTAGTATCCTGCCAGTGGTCTGGGAAGCAGTGGTGTGTTTACCATTATTGTGTGTCTGTATGTCTCACCGGCCTAGCTGGGGGGAGGGTAGGGGGTGATGCTACGTGTTACACGTTTGTTTATTAGACCTCCCACCACCATATGCATGGCCTATGAACATATGTTACTCGTAATTGCTGTATCATATCCTAGCTATATACATGTGTATATTTACTGAAACATATATATATATATATATATATATATATTTACATTAATATATACAGATATATCTGCATATGTATACATACATGTATATTTATATCTTGCTGTCTATATATATATATATATATATATATATATATATATATATATATAAATCTAATGGCATATGGGTCTATGGTTGTCTGCATATGTATATATTTATATGTGGGTATATAGGTTCATACTAGGCTATCTGCCCTAGGGCATTTATAAGCCCAGTCAGAATGTGTTTGGCTTTCGCCACCCATTTTAAATTTATTTTGCTATGCCCTTTTTTGAGGTTAGTATACTGTGCCTCTGTCTAACAGTGACACAGAAGTGATACCAGGGGTAAACCTACGATCTCCCATCCACTCATCAAGATTCCTCTTGAAGAGAGTCAATGAGGGACTCTGCCTAACCTGGACTGGGATTTTATTCCAGAGTGAAGGGAGCCTCTGGGTTATGAATCTGTTTTCTTTCTCTGTATGTATACATCTATGTCGCTATGGGTAGATATACACATACATACCTCTTCATATATACGTCTACATCTGGTTATTCCATTCCTTGCCATAAATATTACACTTTGCTTTAGTGGGGTTTGCAGTGGGGTGTGGCTGCTCATTGGGCGACGCCTCTGCCCAATGAACACATTTGCTTGCATCCCTAGGGCTGTCCATATTGGCCCACATCAGCCAACACCTGCACACCTAGACCCATAAGTAGCTACCCATAGTTCCCCCACCCCACCTCCTCAACAGCACCAATCCTTACCCTGGGACCTGGTCTGTTCTGGACACACCACTACACGCTGCCCACTCTCCACTTCATGGGACCCATTTCATACAAATATCTCGGCCCATGGGTCATCAGGATTACCCACCCTTGTATTCCAAGTCTGTATGCACTGCAGACAAAATGGCCGGTCTATCACCTTCAATTGGTTTGGGCAATTTTTGGGGTGTCTCCAGTCTGTGTTCCATGATTAGAATCCACGGGTGCACTATGTACCCCCCCCAGTTGTATCCTGCTTGTGGTCTGGGGAGTAGTGGATACTTTACATTGATTGTGTGTATGTTTCCCATGTCTGGCTGTGGGGGGGGGGGGGGGTGGCAGGGCATGCTGCATGTTTCATGTTTCTTGCCTGGGCTCCTCACTTCCATCGGCATAGCCTGTGATCATATGTCATTCATGTGTGCTGTTTCCTATCATAGCTGTATATCTCTGTATATCTATGCACACACACACACACATATATATATATATATATATATATATATATATATATATGTATTTATGTATGTATATGTGTACATATATGTGTATATATATATCTATATCTATATATATATATATATATATATATATATATATATGTATGTATATGTATGTCTGCAACCATATATATATATATATATATATATGTATATGTATGTCTGCAACCATATATATATATATATATATATATATATATAAACATATATGTATATATATTTATTTATATATATATATATATATGTGTGTCTGTGTGTGTGTCTGTAAACCAATACATACCCCGCGCATATGCACTTACACATGCTTAATGGTGTTTATATATGCTTCACCTGCAAACTAGTGCCTTACTCATTATGACACTGACACTTCACTCCAGTTATCTTGTAATCGATATTTAGCAGGTTATACAGATGTCGCAATATGTTCATGTACAGATTACCGATGGTAATTGGAATGTGATACAGTGTGATTCGGTATGAGAATGTCTATTCGTTAGGGGGTTGCTCTAACAAATGCACTATTGCTGTGCTGCTCCATATGCATATATACCCATATACCCATGGCTCCTGGTTCCCCAAACACACCCCAATGCCTCCCTAACACTGCTGTCATCCATTCTCCTGTTGGATTCGTGGTGTATCGACACCACTATACACTGGCCACTCCCTACTCCTATAGAGCCATCCCATCAGTTTACTCACTCCACGTATCCCCAGACCTCCCATACATTTAGTCCACAAACATTGGTGACGTGAGCGACCAAAGGAATGCTATTCGCAATTATTGGGTTGCCCCACATGGAACACTGTGGTTCAGGATGAAAGTGCTTACCAGCTTTCTACTTGGTGATGTGAATAAAGTCTTGTCCTTTCTTATTCAGTGGATTTTGGCTCATTACTATATGAGGTACGAAGGTACATTTGAGCAAGGTATGAAAGTACAACTGAGTTTTTTCTGTTTCCTCCATTGCTTTTTTTTGACTTTGCAACAGTTTTGCTTTGTGGTTTGACCGTTTTCATTTGCGATGGCATTCAAGGAGTTTTTGAATGACTCAGTGTAGCTGACATCTAAAAGTTCCGATTTTTGCCTGCTACAATGAGCATTTTGTGGATTTAACTAATTTGGTGCATAACCTTTCACATAAGGTTGATTCGTTTTTGGCTACGCCCCCCAGTGATGTAAGACACCATTCCAACATGACGAGTGAAGGGAGCACAGCGTCTTTTGGCTTACAGAACATGTTAAGTGATTGTAACCTGCATATTCATTCACAACAAACCTCTAAAAGTGGGAAAGGACCAACAGAGTCTATCTCTGGATAATACCTGTAGAAGCTCTATTCCTTGTGGTCAGCGGTCCATGCAAGTGGAACAAATTGGACTAACTTCTGTTGGGATTCCGTTATTGAAAGATTGGCTTACAACAACTGTAACACTGAATAGTGGACAGCCTTCTAAGACTGGATCTGGTAACAAGAGGTTTACATTACTTGTTAGAAGAATGTGACTATTATTTAACTAAGATAAAACGCCTACAATTAGACAATGCCTATTTTCAGGAATGTATAAAAGAAAAAGTGGTACCAAAGGGCTTAAGGATGTGGCGTTATCCAAACGTCCTAAAAGCTGATTCGTTTTTTTTCAAGGAACTGACTGCTATGTTCGATCAACACGGGTTTGAATAAATGAATCTGGTGATAAAGCATAATAATATTTTGATTGATGAATTAATTGAGTCTGTTACTGAACTAGACAATGTTATATGTATTCATAAACAGTATAATGATTTTAAAAATGAACATATTAAAATGTATGAAAGTATTGATCAGTTAGCCTGTAATATTAAAGTAAGAAAGATAAAAACATTAAACAGAGATAAAAATGAATATAGTAAGGGTTTAGCATACCCTAACCCCTCACCCTCACAAGAATGGGGTAATAAATATAATGATTTTGATACAACTGATAACAATGGTTCTTCTAATCACTATTCTCATGTAGATCAAGAAGAGCATTTTTTTAGACAAAGAGGAGTATCCGCAATTAAGGCGCTCAGAGCATTTGAAGAACAGGATGAGTGCACTAGAAAAGGAGAATCGTCCAGTTAACCAGTTTCAAAGCAATTCTTGGCAGATGGGGGGGAGGAGAGTGTGAGGGGGAGGAACACCTACAACAGAGGATGGAACAACAGGAAGTAGACATATTTGATTTCCAAGATGATAGTATAGGATGTTTTGATATGGCAGCAGTACATAATGATCATTTGCTGCCTGAATGTTTAATTTTATCTAATTCTTGTGGAGATTTTAAGGTTTACAATTTTTTCGAGATCAATATAAGTACTAGTCACTGTGACGTGTTTTCAAAAGGCTTGGGTTTTGTACCCTGGCAACATAGTGACATAGGTAACATTTTAATGGATTTGAAACTTTTCACCCGCAAGTTGAATTTTAAAATATTGTTTCAAAATTCTGTTTCCAATCAGACGATTAATCCTTTGGCAATTTCTAGTACCTATAATCCACCATTGCATCCTATGGTACTATTATTTGAAAGGATGTATGAAATAGACATTAGGAATGCATTGTCACAATACAGATGTATTGATCAGACTGTCAAAAAGGAAGTAGATATTATTAAGGAGATTAATATGTTTTTAGACAAAATAAGAATTTTGCAACCTGATAAAGGGGGTGGAATAGTTTTAATGAATATCAAAGATTATAATAAAAAAATGTTGTTTATTTTGAATGGTAAAGGGTACTCAAAATTGTCCCTAAATGAACTAAATGGAGCATACTGCAAAATTAGTAATAAATTGCAAGATTTATTTATAGAGGGTACAATATCAATTGACGTATTGAACTATCTTTCGGTTATACATCCCAGAGTTCCTATCATGTTTGGTTTACCAAAACTACCTAAGGATTTGGCACAGCCCCCCATGCACCCAATAGTTGACTCAAAAGGGTCCATTATACAGCCCCTTGCAAAATACTTGGACTCTAAGCTTAAACATTTGATTTGTAATGAGGTACATATATGTAAGGATTCGTGGAGTTTTTTGAGATCAATTAATAATATTTCATTTAATGAATCTTACATATTCCTCACTATTGATATAAAAGAACTTTATTCTATAATTCCTCATAATGTAGGTCTTGAATGGTTCACAGAGTTTTTGTATGATAAAAAAGTTGAACATTTTGAGGTTTTATTATATACTCAACTTATGGAAATGGTATTGAGAAATAATTTCATCCTGTTCAACAATGACATTTTTTTACAGCAAGAAGGGGTTGCTATGGGCTCAACATGTGGGGGCTTGTATGCCAATATTGTAGTAATGCAATGGGGAAGAAAATATCTATTTCCCTGTAATTTTTTACATACGTTGAGTATTATTGTCGTTTTTTGGATGACATATTTGTGATATGGGATGGACGGTTTGAAGTAATTAAGGAATTCATGGATTATATTGGGTCTACTACAAAGTTCCTGAAATTTACTTGTAGTATTAATTTACATGAAATTTCATATTTAGATGTTCTATTAATTAAAGATTATAAAAATAAGAGATTTTTATCTAAGATCCACAGGAAAGCAACATACTCGAACTCATTATTACATTATAGTAGTATCCACCCACAAAAACAGAAGAAAGCTATAGTTAAGGGGCAATTAGTTCGAGCAGCTCGGATGGTATTGAATATGGATGGCTTCCTTGATGAATGTGATTGTTTGAAAAACATGTTTTTAAGAAGAGGTTATCCAATTAAATTTGTTAATGATATCATTATAGAGGTAGTAAACAAGAGAGAAAGGAATTTTTATTTACCCCTGTTAACTGATGATCAAGTACATGACCAAATAGTGATAGATGGATCTATCATTATGGAGGATAGAAATGTTAGAAATTATAATATGGTCTTTATATCCAATTTTACAATTGACAGTATGGATATAAAGAATATTTTAGTGAAGAATTGGACCATTTTGAGACAGGAAAGGAGTTTGAGGCAATTTATAGATGGGAGCCCCATAATGGTATTTAGGAGGGGAAGGAGTCTAAAAAACTCCTTCAAAAGGCATTATGGTGGAGAAACAAAAAATAATGGATTTATGAGTAAATGTGGTATGTGCCACCTTTGCAAATACAAAAAGTAAGGAGATGTGTTTCAAATTAATAAATTGAATTTTAGAATTAAAGACAAATATAACTGTAATTCAGAAAGAGTGGTGTATTGTGCAACCTGTGATTCATGCTGCTGTTGTTATTATATAGGTAAGACAGATAGAAAATTAAAAAAACTTATCTATGAACATCTATATGAAATCCTTAAAAAAAAGGAAACTAATGCCCTAAGCAAACATGACGGAGAATGAAGGGCACTCATTTAAGTTTTTTGTAATAGATAGTATATGTACTGATATTAGAGGGGGTGCCTGGTCATTACTCTTGAAGAAAAGGGAGCTGTATTGGCAACTTTTTTTAGATGCCACTAATTGGCCTGGTTTGAATGAAAATATTGCCATTATCCCCCTTTTAAGACTTAGGGCATTGATGAGATAATAATTTTATTACGTATGTATTCATATATTTTAAATTAATTATTGATATATAGTTGTTTTATGTTTTGTGCATACATATATGACTGTAATTCCACCTGATATTTATAGGCTTGTATATATTTTATATTTTTTAATGTATTTTAATATATTTGAAGTATTTATGCCATAAAAATTATTTTATTTTATTGTAATGATGATATTTTATTACTTAAAGTATTGGAAAATATATATATGAGTGATTTTGACACACTTCTATGGTGGTTAGCATTATGTTAAATAGTGACATTCTTCTGTGTTAGGGTTTTATAAGAATTTGCACATTACTATAAATATTTCTTTAAGGGGGTGTAGCTTGGATTATTTTAAATGTTTACATGTGATTAAAAGGTACATGTGATCAATTAATTATGCTATATAAAGATGTAATTAATTGATTGTATTTGTCTGATGAAGTTCTGTGGTTCAGGACGAAAGCGATTACCAGATTTCTACTTGGTGATGTGAATAAAGTCTTGCCCTTTCTTATTCAGTGGATTTTGGCTCATTACTATATGAGGTACGAAGGTACATTTGAACAAGGTACGAAAGTACAACTGAGTTTTTTCTGTTTCCTCCATTGCTTTTTGTGACTTCACTAACAGAGCTGGCATCCATTCTCCAGTTAGGAAAACTGCACCACTACACATTCGCCATTCCCTATTGCTCTGGACCCGTCCTGCATGTTGACTCACTCCAAGTATATTCAGACTTTCCAAGCCTATAATCCTGGCACATACGTTCATATGATGGTCAGGGTGTTCATATGGTCATCTGGTTTTAGGCTTGTCCGACTGGGGACCGGGACTGCCCTGTACCTGTTTGAAAGTCAGATTTAGCACGTGGACAAAATTAGTTCCATTGTTAGCATCCTACCTGTGGTTAGAGATGCAGGGGGTTTGCTCACCTCTGGCCAGCTTGGTATGTCAAGCACCAGATAATATGGGTGTCCCGCTGCTGATTTCCTTCGCATTCATTATGAATGCTTTCTTGTGCCCATGTTCGTTCTGTAGATATATATATATATATATATATATATATATATATATATATATATATATATATATATATATGTGTGTGTGTGTGTGTGTGTGTGTGTGAGTACGCATGCATGCTTATACATCTACATGATTAATTACTTTGATCATACTGTTGAATGACTGTGCTGTCTGCTATGTTTGTGATAAATCAGAATTAGGTATAACTGCCATGGCTTAGTGGTATATCACATTGATTGTGATGTGTAGGGTCCTAGCATCGAGCCTGGCTGAGGAGGTTTATTGTGTTGCTGGGCAGAACAAGGGCCATTGGACAAAGGGTGAGTACAACACTTTTCAGCAGCAGTTTTCCAATTAACCGCCGTTTCCCATCACGCAAATGCCTTTTGCATTCTTACTGTGATACATCACCCCAGTTCACATTTCAATGGTATTATATCATTATACAGCATAAAATTAGCAGGATATGCTCGTATACGGATTACACATCATAAATGGTATGTGCTGCAGTCGAACCGGCAACATCTGCTCAATAGGCGGATGCTCTAACCACTACACTATTGTTGTGCTGCTTTATTTGCATGTATACCCATGGTTCATAGTTACCAGAACAAACACAGCAAAACATCACTAACACAGCAGTCATCCATTCTCTGGTTGGAAATGAACCACACCACTACACATGTGCCACTCCCTACTGCTCTAGACACGTCCCGTATGTTGGCTCACTCCAAGTATATTCAGACATCCCAAGCTTATAGTCCTGGGACATACGTTCATATAATGGTCAGGGTGTTCAATTAGTCTTCTGGTTTTTGGTTCATCCGAATGGTGACTGGGACTGCCATGTACCTGTTTGAAGGTCAGACTTAGCACGTGGACAAAGTTAGCTCCACTGTTAGCATCCTACTTTTGATTGGAGATGCAGGAGGTTGGCTCACCTCTGAGCAGCTTGATATGACAGCACTAAATAATACTGCTGTTTCCCTTCACATTTGTTATGACTGCTTTATTGTGACCATGTTCATTCTTCATGGATATATATATAGATATATATAGATATATATAGATCTGTCTGCCTGTACATACAGATGCATATACACCTACATGCTTATTTACATTTCCCATACTGTTGAATGACTGCCACTTACTGTCACGCATACCCGCTTACGTCTGCTTGAAAGTGCCTTAATCACCCTATATCTGACTGCCATTATTCTGGGCATCATATAAAATTAGTGGCCCTTGCATGGCTTGGACCCGGGAACAGAAATACCATAGTCACTGGTTTTACCACTAAACTATCCGTGATACATTCTGTATGGATGGTAATTAGGATATATGACTTTACTACAGGCATTCTACAGTACTGGCAACAAATGTGACAGTCAGTTGGTATACATATGTACAGTACATGCTAATGTTCATATGTTTCTGAGAGGCATATGTATACATTTGCAAGTATACATATTTATGAATAGGACACATACTTGACAACTACTTATAAGCATGTATATATGATGTGTAGCTATGCGAATATAAGTATGTACATTTATAGATATATGACTACATATCTGGAGTTATACATGGCCATGTATATGAACAACCGCATCTGGGGGGACCTGTACCATTTGTATACAGGGGTTGTGTGCATCATTATAACGAGGAACCTGCACGGGATATACAATTTGTGGACATGTACTATTTGGAAGATGGCTATGGGGAAGCTTCATGGGAACATTCCCGATAATGCACGTGGGGAGACGTGCATCATGGTCAGGTGTTTAATCCTGGGTCATAGGTTCTGCAGGGCCGGGTGGAGGCTGAGCAGGGTTGTGGACAAGTACTGCTAATCTGACTTGTGCCCAGATGTCAACGGTGGTGGACATCGTGTTATGCCACAAAGTCTAATCTTGAGAACAGACACATATCCCATGAGAGATGTCCAAAAAGTGTGGACAATGAACCCCATTCTTCTGGTTATTTGAAAATGAGGGAGGGTTATGCATGCATGGGATACCTAGTTTGCTAGCCTGAGACTGCCTAGGGTGAGACTGCCTACTAGATGTGGATAGGGGGCACTATGTGCAGATATGGCTGCGCCAAGCTAGCAGCCCGAGTACGGGTGGATTTGGTGGACGTTCAGCGGTGGGGTGGGGTGGGGGGGTGTGCTGTGGAGGGGATGATGAGTATTCAATTATGTATCCAGGTGTATTGGGGTTGGATGGCTCAGTTCAGGCCAGACCATTATGTGGGTGTTAGCCAGTAATGTTTCTGTACATGTGTATTGCACATTTTAATGTTCATATGCTTGTGGGTTTGTGTTCTGCAGTATGGCCTGTCAGGGTGTATTGGGGATGTGAATGTATGTTCTTTGATTTCCTTTCTGATTCACCCACTTCTCCCTTGTACACCTTCAGTTCACCTCTTGTACATCCGACCCAGTCTCCCCTTGGCAAATTATTACATTACCCATCACCCCCACCCAAATTCCACAAACATACCATCCATCGCTTCTCTGGTTGATGGCCCATGGCATAGACAGCAGTACACAGTGCGTACTCTACATATCTCTGGTACCAATATGGTTGTGAAGACAACCCTAGCATATTTGATCTTCTACATGCTGTACTTCATGCACATAGGTACGCAAATACTTATCTTTCATGACTTGGTAGGTAGACCCGGGTAATACCCATTTATCTTTGGGCTGTCCAGACAAAGACAACTCGGACCGCAAATGGGCAGATATTGAGCAAATGCTCTGACCACATTGGGCTAGGCTTAGCAAAGGGCAGCAGTGTGCAAACACGCTGCGTTTCGCTTCTATTTGGTATAACAATCAACACTACAATGAAATACGGGCATGGGGTTTTAAATGTCATTGTTTGAGGGACGGGGGCTCAAAATTCAGCTACGTGCTTTTGTGTTTACTTTTTATTTTGGTGTTCGTGGAACTCTCTTGTATGCTTTACATACATTTCAGTATCCACGGACACTGACAGGAGTGATTACTGTTAGAGGCAGACTGTACTAGTTAGCATTTTAGGTTGCACGTCTGAGGCCAACATGTTCACGCCTCCGTGCAGCAATTAGACATGCCCCCTGCACTCGCGCACATTTCCTGTGCACATGGACATTGCGGCAGCGCACCTTCATTAATATGCATATGGTGCTGCTGTGCCATCTCTATGCCGCACGGTCAGCACAAGGCTAATGCCGTCCTTGAGCTGAGCTTCATGAATCCCGGGGTTGGAGTGATGACTTCACCTGCATGTGGGATGGTCTACTAATATGTATCATGGCTTAAGATTTCAAAAAAGGAATACCTGCTGGGTATGTACGTAAATACTTAAAAAGAATGAATTAATGTGAGCACTGTGGGGACAAGCATTAACATCAACAGAAAACCTTCATTCCTCAGACAGTGGGACAGTGTCATGTATCACACAGCTTCTGTTAACTGAGATGTAAAAGGTGCTGTACACTGTGGACACAGTAAGGTATGTGGGAGGACTACATTCAAAGATATTCCTTTGCAAAATGCACATCACAAAGCAAATGCATACATATCTTTGTCTTCCTGCTCTGCATTTCAAATGTAAATCTGATCATCTGGCTCCCTCAAAAGATAAGGATGAGGTGGTTGCTGAAGCGAATTTAATAGTGAATTACAAAACAACACTTGATAACACTTTTGAAAATAATACCACATTGCACAAAACTTTGTCAGGCATATAACAGTCTATTGCAAACTTTGCTAAAACTGCACTTAAAGAGCTTCAAACCAACCATTATGGATTATAAACTTATTCTTAGTAATTTGAAGAATAACCTAGTTTGTAACAATGCACAAAATAAACATTAATATCAATAAGCAGTTATGAATCGAAGAAGAACATTTGAGCATTTGGGAAATAAATCAAGATAACAATTTGATGATATGTTTCCTCATGTGGAGCTGAACCCATAGCATGCCAAAATGTAGGCCTGCTGGATAGTTATCTTACAGAGTGAGAAAAGGTGCAGCACGTACTTGTTATGCCAAGCTATTGGTTAATGCAACAAATTTTGAGAAGTTATGCAGATGTGAGCAAATGGGACTCCAAAACCCGGAACTGAAATTAACCTGATTAATTATGTATGGTGCAAATGGTACTTAAAGATGGGTGCACATTGTGTTCTCACTTTCAGTAATACCAGAGTCATAGGTAGCTGATAAGATAAATTGCCATCTGCTAGCATTTCCATTTTGGGGCATATTAACTCTGTTAACATTAAGCATTCTTACATGCACCTGTTTAGAGTTAATAAGTTGTTCAAATGTCATTTTGTGTAGTATTTGAATATAAAATGCATGCAGACTCATGAGGCATGATACTGTTGTACTTTAGACTTCCATTCAACAGATATGTAGTGTGAGAAGTTTGAATCCGACATAACAGCCTTTACAAAAATCAGAAGTCACATTGATTTTACAACTGTTATTTAAGGTGTTACTTTTTATATGTCGTATTATTATGTATCCCAGTCAATGTTTCATAGACTTTAGCATTGCACAGGAATGCATCATGTTTATGGTGATATATGATGTCCACATAATCATCTGCATAACTGGGCCCTTGACAGGAATATGATCATGTGCATATCACTGTCCTGCAGATGGCAGCCCTAGGGATGACAGTTTCTCTCCACAAGAAAATTATGTCATACTAGATGCTCTGCAACAGCATAGATGGAGATTCCTTGGACAGACAGGGACTACAGTATGTAGGATTGAAGTGTGGGCCATCGCCAACATGATTAATGAGGTTGAAGGTCACAATAGATCCCATAAGGCCTATCCATGATGCTGGTCTGACATGATATTCTGTGCAGTGAGCAGGTTAAGATGGTATCAGAGATCAGGGGATACCACTGATGGACCACCATTGACCTGCCCCAATGAGATCACAGTATTTCTTGCCTCCCTGCATATGGCAAGAGGGGAACAATACATCCATGACGGTGGGATAGAAGAAGGAGTTCCAGGCTGCACATGTATGTCTTACTTTGCATGATATGGATGACTACAGAGTAAATCGTCACATATTTCTTTTTCTTCTTCTTTTGGTTGCTCCCATTAGGGGTCGCCACAGCAGATCAACTGTTTCCATTTCTTCCTGTCCTCTGCATCTTGCTCTCTCAGACCAACCACCTGCATGTCTTCTCTCACCACATCCACAAACCTTATCTTAGGCCTTCCTCTTTTCCTGTTACCTGGCAGCTTCATCCTTAGCATCTTTTTCCCAATATACTCTGCATCCCTCCTCAGCACATGTCCAAACCAACATAATCTTGCCTCTCTGGCTTTGTCTCCAAACCTTCCAACCTGGGCTGACCCTCTAATATACTTATTCCTAATCCTGTCCATCCTCGTCACACCCAGTACAAATCTTAACATCTTCAGCTCTGCCACGTCAAGCTCTGACTCCTGCCTTTTTGTCAATGCTACTGTCTCCAACACATATAACATAGCTGGTCTCACTACCCTTTTGTAGACCTTCCCTTTCACTCTTACTGGTACTCGTCTGTCACAAATCACTCCTTACACTCTTCTGCACCCACTCCATCCTGCCTGTACTCCCTTCTTCACCTCTCTTCCACACTCACCATTACTCTGAACTGTTGATCCCAAGTGCTTAAACTCATCCACCTTCGCCACCTCTACTCCCTGCATCCTCACCATTCCTCTATCCTCCCTCTCATTCACACACATATATTCTGTCTTAGTCCTGCTGACCTCCATTCCTATTATCTCTAGAGCATATCTCCACCTCTCCAGGGTCTCCTCTACCTGTTCCCTATTCTCACTATAGATCACAATGTCATCTGCAAACATCATAGTCCACGGGGACTCCTGTCTGATCTCATATGTCAACCTGTCCATCACCATTGCAAATAAGAAAGGGCTCAGAGCTGATCCTTGATGTAATCCCACCTCCACCTTAAATGCATCCGTCACTCCCACCGCAGACCTCACTGCTGTCACACTATCCTTGTACATATCCTGTACCACTCTTACATACTTCTCTGACACTCCTGACTTCCTCATACAATACCACAACTCTCTAGGCACCCTGTCATATGCTTTCTCTAAATTCACAAAGACACAATGCAACTCCTTCTGACCTTCTCTGTACTTCTCCATCAATATTCTCAGAGCAAACATTGCATCTGTAGTGCTCTTTCCAGGCATGAAACCATACTGCTGATCACTAATCATCACCTCCCTTCTTAACCTAGCTTCCACTACTCTTTCCCATAGCTTCATGCTGTGACCGATCAGTTTAATCCCTCTGTAGTTACTACAGCTCTGCATATCACCCTTATTCTTAAAAATCGGTACCAAAACACTTTTTCTCCATTCCTCAGGCATCCTCTCCCTTTCCAAGATTTCATTAAACAATCTAGTTAAAAACTCCACTGCCATTTCACCTAAACACCTCCATGCTTCCAAAGGTATGTCATCTGGACCAACAGCCTTTCCATTCTTCATCCTCTTCATAGCTATCCTTACTTCCTCCTTGCTAATCCACTGCACTTCATGATTCACTAGTCACACATAATCCAACCTTCTCTCCCTCTCATTCTCTTCATTCATCAACCCCTCAAAGTACTCTTTCCATCTGCTCAGCATATTCACCTTGCTTTTGAGTACATTTCCCCTCATTATCCGTTATCACGCTTACCTGCTGCACATCTTTACTAGCTCGGTCCCTCTGTCTAGCCAATCAGTACAGGTCCTTTTCTCCCTCCTTAGTGTCCAGCCTTTTATACAACTCTTCATATGCCTTATCCTTAGCCTTTGCCACCTCTCTCTTTGCCATCCACCTCATCTCCTTATACTCTTGTCTACTTTCTTCATCTCTTTGACAATCCTACTTCTTCTTCGCCAACCTCTTTCTCTGTATACTCTCCTGTACTTCTTCATTCCACCACCAGGTCTCCTTGTCCTCCTTCCTCTTTCCAGATGTCACACCAAGCACCTTTCTAGCCATCTCTCTTACTAGCTCTGCTGTAGTTACCCAGCTATTTGGTAACTCTTCACTGCCACCCAGTGTCTGTCTTAACTCTTCCCTGAACATCACCTCACAATTACCCTTTTTCAATTTCCACCATTTGATCCTTGGTGCTGCCCTCACACTCATCCTCCTCTTCTTGATCACCAATGTCATCCTACAAACCACCATCCTATGCTGCCTAACTACACTTTCCCCTGCCACCACTTTACAGTCTCCAATCTCCTTCAGACTGGCCCTTCTACATAAGATATAATCCAACTGTGTGCATCTTCCTCCACTCTTGTATGTCACCCTATGCTCCTCCCTCTTGTTAAAATAGGTATTCATCACAGCCATGTCCATCCTGTTTGCAAAATCCACTACTATCTGACCTTCTGCATTTCTTTGCTTAATACCATACCTACCCATCACTTCCTCATCCCCTCTGTTCCCTTCACCAACATGCCCATTGAAATCTGCTCCAGTCACCAGTCTCTCACCCTTGGGTACAGTCATCACTAATTCATCCAACTCACTCCAAAATGTTTCTTTCTCATCCATCGCACACACAAGGTGATGATGATTATAAATGTAATGACATGCACCCATGCAAATGCAGTACAAACAGAACAGTGCAACCAACATGTGTAATGCTGTCCATACCTCTCAACCTCTTAGAACAAAAAATCTGGACAAAGCCATAGATAAAATTGGGACAAAGGCCCAAAAATAGGGACAATTTTTAAATATTACTTTTAAAACTTAGAAATGTGATAGAATAACAGGTTATGCATTAGCAAATGTCTGTCATTATTTTCTAACTTCAATCTTTAATGATTTGCCACTAATTTGCCAGAAAACCACAATTTTATGAAAAACGGACCAAAACTATGAGACAAAAATCTGGACATTCTGTGAAAATCTGTACAGTTGAGAGGTATGACATTGCTGTCTGCATTAATATTCACAGGTTCTTCTACTTTTGGATAACACCAAGGAAGACCATGTGAGTGTTTCCATACTGTGTTAAAATGACTACCACCTGTTATTTCCTCAGCCAATGTAATGATGTTAATGAATAATAATCAATTATTATTGATGTTTACTGTCATATTAATATTTCCCTAACATTGCACACTGCAGGTGCAGCCAGTAGGGGTCCAAGTCATGCAGGTGCAAGTATAGACAGACCAGATATGTTACCGCAACAGGTTCATAGTTTGCAGCAATGTCTAGCAGACCTGTGATAAGTGACATTAATGCCACTGTTTTTTGACACACAGACATCTGGCCAACAGGTGCAGCATGTGAGTATATGCAGCCCGTTACTGTGCCATGCATGTCATGCTGTCACTATTCTACTGCCTACATACATGACTGTGTTGTCTTTCTCTTTAGTTTTCCACTGCAGGATCTGCAGTACAATACACAGACTCACAACAGTGGGAGTCTGTCAGTGGTATGCTGATATCCAGCATGTCATGTAAGAATGTTGTCCTGATCTGTGTCATCTGTCTCCTCTTTTAGGACATCAACTATCTGTATCCTCCATTAGACCATAAAGCAATCATGATGTGGAACTGGATGTTTCTCAGTTCGATAGCATGGACCCTGGTACACAGCACAGTGATGTGGTGATGCAGTCCAGATAAGATGGTGATAATCTTGTGGATGTAACATCAGATGTGAAGAAAAACTTGTCCAGGCATTCTGACAATGAGGGGACATTGGATGGTGGACAGGATGAGGTGAGTGAACAACAGACCCAAGTTGAGACTGCTGCTTATCGAGACAGTCCATCACAACACATTGATACTGGCTATCACACTAGATGCAGGCATGCAACTGGTGTGCATGGGCAGGTGTCAGAGGGTGTCTGCCTCCTACTACTACAGGTAAATAAGCATTCACCGCAATGTCATGGATCTGACATCTGTACACTTGTCCATTCCACAGATCATGTCTGTGCTGCATGAAGGACAATAGCACAGACACGGTGAGGTAATGGTGTCACTGACTGCTCAGACTGAAAACATGTTATCTGTGGCATGGTCAGTAGAATCCCTGGCCTCTAAAGTGCTACAGCAGTGGCATAGTACAAGCAGAGTTCTGAGTGCCCTGACTGTGTTTAGCTGATTCCCACATGGGCGAGGCAGGCCACCTCTCAGCAGAACCAACCTTGCCCATCAGGCATCAGTGTCTATGCTTCACTGTACACACATTTCTACTGTTGTCCCATCTGCTGTGGGCGTGCGAGTCATGAGCAGACCATCAGGTTGCACTCATGCTCCTTCACCTCCACATGCTGGTGTCACAACGTCAGTCTCCTCTATGGAGCACCCTGAGCAAAGTGTTTCCATATGTGGTAGGGACAGAGGAGACCACAGTGTGAGCCATCAGCATGGGTGGCCTAGACTGTAACAGAGACAGTTGATCTACTCTATCCTGTACTGTCATTCTCATCTTCAGATAATGAGAAATCTGAACCCCTCTCATCTTGCAAGAAGCAATGACAGGAGTGAGGCATTTGGCGAATACTCTTGGGGCAGAAAAGAGGTCAATGGGTAAAGCAGAGAACTGAAAATGGAAGGAAGAGACAGAGAAATCCAAAACTTTACTGAAAAGGGGATGGATGGGGATATGAAGGTAGACATCCTTGAGATCTAGAGAGACCTGAAAGCCGTGGGGAAGAAGAAGGGGAAATAAATTTTGAAGAGATAACATCTGAAAGGAGGGGACCTTGAGAAAGGTGTTGAGCTGAGAAAGGTCCAGAATTAGTCTCCAGGTGACCTCCTTCCTGGGAACCATAAACATTCTGGAATAAATAACTCCCTTCATGGGCAGGAGGCACAGCATGAATGGTGACTTGGGTCAAGAGAGAATGAAGTACCTCTGGCAAGAGAGGAAGCTTTTCTCAAGGAGGTTAAGGGATGCACAGAAAGGAAGGAAGGTATCTCCAAACCATGATATACTCCCAGCAGGTAATGGACAGAACCCAAGAGTCTGTTGTGATCCCTAACCGATTTGAAAGGGACAGGGAAGGACAAAAGGACAAGGGAACCTGACTGAGTGAAAAGGGAAGCAGACAGAACCTGGCTTATCCTGAAAAGGAGGTTTCTGGTAAATAGGGGTCTGTGTAGATTTAGCAGGAGGTACACATCTAGAATCCATTTTACCCTTGGGTGGAGGCAAGACTGTCTATGAAGAAAAGCAGATTTGGAAGGGTAATTCCTCTGACATTTTGGAATAGGAGAAAAAAGTATACTCCTGTAAGGCTTTATTCTTATCCTCAAGAGATTTAAAAACTCAGCAGCAGCAGTACCAAAAAGATTTTTATCCAGAGAAGCATTACAAAATTTGGCCTTAATGTTATCAGAAAAACCTGAAAATGAAAGCAAGAGTAACTTCTAATAAGAGAACAAAATGCAGCAGTTCCTGAAGAAGCATCAGCTACATCATAATTGCATTCAATAGAGTGGGAGGCATCTTGAGAGGTAGAACCCAACTAAGAAAGGATCAAAGCCTTCCCCTCAGAATCAGGAAGATCAGAAATCACCTGAGAAACTAGAGAGATGAGGCCTAAAAAAATACCTAGTCATATGAGTCTGGTAATTAGTAACCATAAAAGACAGGATGGCAGTAGTATAGACCTTGTTGCCTAGCCTCTCCATGGTCCAACTATCCTTGTCTTAATGAAGCAATTTGGTAGAGGACAATAACTTGGAAGGTCTGTGAGAGAAGAAGATCAGCAGAAGGCATTGATACAGGCATTCACAATAATCAAGCACCTTGTAAAATTTGTCAGGCTTCTTAGGAGCTGGGGGCTGAAACTCATGGGCTATCGAATCTGCCAGAAAGGAATCCAGAAGGACAGTCAAAACTGGAGAAACTGCAGAAAGCTTGAGAGAATCCATCTGGAGGAGCTTATAATACCTCTTCTGGATATCAGAAACCTACGAACAATCCTACTTAAAGAATTCAGTCATATGGGAACTAGTGTCCACAAAGAAGAGTTCCTCTAAATGCGAATCTGAAGTAATAGAATCCTTTTCCTCTGAACCATAGTCAAGGGGGAAGGGATCTGAGAAGAGTAGGCTAATGACTCTTCCCCTGAATCCTGATCCTCATCAGAGGAATCCTGATCTCTAGGTCTTTTAAGAGGAGTGGAAGACCAAGGAGGACCAGGCACACAGACTACTTGTGGAGGCTTTAAAGCCACTGGAGTGTTAAACAATCCCTGAGAAAAATCCTCCCATTCTTGTTGTGGATCCTTAAGTGCAGGGGAAATATGCTTGTTTTTTTTGTTTCTTCTGTTTCAGGACATCTGCATGAAAAACCCTGGGAGGGGTGGACCCTTGTCGACACTCAATAACAGTAGTAGGGATATCCTCCCTCACTAAGATTTGCAGAATCCCCCTCAGTTCTTCAGATATAATCAGGTGCTGTTCTCCCTCAACATCTGGAAGAGACGTTAGGAAGGCCTCTGAGGACATGCAAGAAGTCTGATCCATGCCAGCCTCTGATGGGGGTCACAGCAGAAGAATCCAATGCAATGACTGGATGATCCTCTGGGCTTTCACTAATCTTGACAGAGATGTTCAGGGGAGGCTGGACAGCAGCCATATCAGACCTGAGTCTTTAGCCTTTTTATTGGCTGACAGCTGACCCTCAGGACAGGACGATTCTGGCATGGCACCATAAGCCAACAGCTTAAGATATTGATTTTCAAGGTAAATGGACAAGGAGGTTAGGTGACTGCATACGGTCTTCAGGAGAAATGCCTGGCAGATAGAACACTGTGTATGGTTGTGGGAAGCACCCAAACAGAAGAGACACTGCTCATGATGGTCCTTATGGAATCTGTCGCCCACAGTGACAATTTCCCTTTCTGGATGACATGAAACCAACAGTACTAAAAATAACAGAAAACGATAACAAAGAACCCCAACAGGGCACTTATCTGAAAAATGTATCAGTAACCAGCACAGAAGAAAGTTGTTCAGACTGGCATCAGTGATGGCATTTAGACTGGTTACAACTAGGTTCTGGAGTGTGTGCATCTGTACGTCAACTTTATGCCCTACAGCTTGCGTGGGGAGCATATGTGTGATGTATGGTGCTTGTAAATACTAAAGGCCTTGGTATACTTGCTGGAAGTTGGGCTACCTTTGGCATGAGACCCATTACATAAAGAAGACTGCACCAGTGGTATGGAAGGACATCTTTAATGCCTGGCATTACTGACTGACTGTAATTCTCTGTGATTTACCTGAAGTCCAAAAATGTTATGAAAGACAGGGCAAAAATATAAGGCAAACGTAGTTACATTCTGTGAAATCAGGGATAACTGAGACACTGGCAGTAGACACTAGTACTGTATTTAACATTAAAAAACATCAATTTTATATCTATTTCAACAATAGGCAAAGACACAAGAGGGGTTCATCCTTGCAGTAATTATTACATAGGTCATACATCAGACAGTAGATGCCAGCACTTTCAGTTACAGAGCAGCTAAATGACTGTTAAAATAAATGCACAATAACATGAAAAATATTAAACATTTGGAAGAGAAATTAAGGCATACTAGATAGCTGTGAGTTAGGAAAGTGGTCATGAATTTGATATATAGAAGATAAAATGCTATTAATGTGCTGCAGACATTTAAGAAAACAATGATTACACAGCTCACCTGATATTTTAAAACCCAAATATCACATACAACTAATTTAAAAATAATGACTTCTTTATGTAGTTTATAAATTTGCAAGTCTTAGTTAAATAATTGTAACAGTGCATCATTCCTAGAAATTACCCTACCAGAATTGAATTGAGAAAGGCCATAAAATTAGGTATTGTGCTATTTATGATTAATGCCAGTTTCTCACATGAAAATGGCTAGCGCATTATTAATATTTTCTCAAACTAAAACTAAGGATAATATTGAAATGGAACACGTGTTTTTGATAAACGGTCTCCCTTACCACATAAGACAGATAATATATCATAAAAAATAACCACCCACTTTTCACTGTATGTTTCAGTTTACCGACAGCACTGATTTTGCATTGAATCACAGAAAAAAAGTTCCTTACTCTATTTAATCATTCACCTGACAAATGTTGGCTGTCAGTTTGTGACAGCTTGCTCAATATGTGTATAATAGTCTCAATTTTTCATGGAAAGCAGTAGGAATATTTGTTTTTTAGACCTCTGATATTTTTATTTTTATCTGAAATGTATGTGGGTCTATGCATCTATCTATAAATATCTATATATCTGCTATGTGGCTGTCTATAACTATTTCTTTACCTATGTGTATCTGTACATATGTACATTGTGTGTGTGTGTGTGTGTGTGTGTGTGTGTGTGTGTGTGTGTGTGTGTGTGTGTGTTTATATGCCTTTATATTTTAGAAACTCAAAATTCATATGGTCAGGACCATAGCTATCCTTTTTAAATCTGGGCTACAGATTATTACCTTCGACTATAAACCACCTCAAGACTCCAGTGCTGAAATTCTTATTACCAAGCTTCAACTTAACAAATTCAAATCCATTTATATTATCTGTACCTATCTTCCTCCTGGTAATAACATTGCCACAATAGAGAATATCCTCTGTTGGCTATCCCAAAATTTACCTCAAGAAACCATAATCGTAGGTGATTTTAACATTGATTGGAAGTATTGTAGCAGTACCCACCTTGCAAGCCATATTAACCTTTTTGTTTTTTCACAAACCATTACCTCCCCTACCAGGATAAACAAGACTAATAAGAAAGAAAGTACCTTAGATTGGATTCTCATAAATAATCATCTCCAGACATATGAATCTAGAACCCTCCCTGATGATGTAAGTGACCACTCACTAACCTACATCATCAGGCTTAAAACCAATCTACCTAACCCAACCATATTTGGGACAATTAGAACCAAAAAAAAATTCAACTCCAATCTCTTCCAAAGGGAACTAAGAGCATGTAACTGGTCTCCCTTAAAATGCCTCCCACTGGAGGAAGCTGTTAATTACTTTAATTCTAACTTCCTAGCCATACTAGATCACCATGCATCAACATGCTCTATAAGCATGAGAACTAAATCTCCCCCATGGCTTTCAAAAGAAACCAGGCAAAAAATCAAACTCAGAAATAAATATTGGAATAAACCTTGTTTAACTAAAAACCCAGTAGACCAACAAAACTTCAGACAGCTGAGAAATGAAATTAAAAAAGCTATACTGTCTGACAAAAGAAACTACTACCTACAATTCCAGCAGGCCCACCATAATCAACCACAAAAGTTCTGGGCAAGTATTAATCAATTATTACACCCTGGTCAATCCATCACACCAAACTCACAATGCACAGACCAAGAGAATCCCAAGCAGACTGCTAATGCCATTAATACCTTTTTCACTGAGGTCATTCAAACCCTTGCCAGTCAGTTATCCACTCAGGACTTACCTATATCCAACTCTATCACTAACTCAACCTCTCCATTTCTCTTCCAACCAGTCCCAACTACATATATTCTTATCCTTATCCAAAAACTGAAACTATGTACTCCTTCAGCAGACCAAGTACCTGCTGAATACCTACAAAAGGCAGCCAAATCTCTTGCCTACCCCATTTCCATTCTTATCACTAGAACCATCAGTGAAGGACACATCCCTAGAATATGGAAGATCTCCCATATTATCCCCCTTCATAAGGGAGGAAACTCCGCTGAACTCTCCAATTACCGTCCCATTGCCCTACTGTCTCCCCTAGCAAAGATCATGGAAAAATGCATCCATAGACAATTGCTAGACCACCTAATCCAAAATAACTTACTTTCCAGCTGTCAGCATGGTTTCAGGCCTTCCCACAGCACTACTACTGCCCTCCTTTCCTTCACTGACTGCATCAACAGAAACCGCAACCTCAATATGCTTCCTCTGCACTGTTTATAGATCTGTCTAAGGCGTTCAATATGGTAAATCACCAGATACTTATAAATATCCTCAAATCTCTGTCACTAGATGCACTAGCTATAAAATGGCTCCAATCCTATCTGGACAACAGACAACAGGCCGTGCTTTGGCATAAAATTCTATCTACCCTTCTGCCTGTCAACATAGGGGTCCCTCAAGGGTCCATATTAGGACCTCTCCTATTTTCTATATTTATCAACAACTTTCACCAAGCTACACATATGCAATATGCAGATGATTCAACACTTATATGCTCAGCCACATCAATATCTGAACTTTACTCCCTTACCCAAAATGTCTTTAACACAGTTGAACAATGGTTTACTCAATGCGATTTCCTTCTAAACCCCCAAAAAACTAAACTCCTCCTTTCCACTCCTACTTGTAAGTCCCCCCAATAGACTTCACAGTAACATCTAGTAACAGTACTCCCATATCCCCAGACCCAACTACCAAACTACTAGGTATCACCATAGATAACAACCTTAACTTTGACGCCCATATTAACAATGCCTTAAAACCTGTTAATAGAAAACTGGGCTCTCTCTACAGGATCAAACCCTTTCTCTCTCCTGCAGTAAGAATAACTATTGCTCACACTCATCTAATTTCTACTCTCCTCTGTGCCTCACCCATATACACTAATCTCTCTAAAAACAACCTTAATAAAATGGAAAACGCCTACAATAGCATAACCAGATTTGCTACAGGTAACCCTTTCAGAACCCACCACTGTATTAACCTAAAGCAGCTAGGATGGCTTGAATTACAAAATCAGCTTAAATTCTACCAACTTAGCATTGCCCACAAAACCCTTTACCATCCTACCAATACCCCTATACTATCTGCCCTCATTATCCCCTACAACAATCTAAAGACCTTACGTTCATCACATAGACTTCTTGTAAATATTTGTAAATCAAACAACAGGGCTAGGGACTCTCTTTTCTCTAACACTGTTGGAAAATCCTGGAACCTTCTTCCTGGCAAACTTTCCTCTGTTCCCTCTATATCACTCTTTAAAAACAAACTGAAACTTTTCCTCAGAACACACTGGTTGTGCCCCTGTACTAAACCTGACTGATCTACTACCTCTCTTACTTGGATCTACCTACTCTCCTCTTCTCGGTATTCCTGTTCCTTTTCTTAGAAACAACTGACCTTGACCTTTCTAGATATTTTTACTCACATCCTCATAATTTCATTAAGGAGACTAGTTTTACTGTTATACTGAATATTACAGCGCCTACTTTTTTTTTCTTTATGTCAACTTGTTTACTAATATATTGTCTAACTCATCTGCTGTCTTTTTACATGTTATATTGCAACTACATTTGTATTGTACTATTTGTATCTGTATATTTAGCACTATGCTATGAACAAACGACCTCTGTGATTATTCCCTGTTCTGCACCTGCAATGTTCAACATACAAATTAATCTTTTGTATAAGTGATTGTATTTTGCTTCCTCGGAGCTTATCTCCCTGGGCCTCTACTGAAAATGGACATATATCCAGTTAGACTATCCCGGTCAACAAATGTAATATAAAATAAATAAATAATAAATAATATGACTGAGTTTTTGAAAACCCAAAGATTTTAAATGGAGATCGTGGTATAGTGCAGATCAGGAACCCCCCCCCCCCCCCAAAAACGTAAAAAAGATTTTTGTGGGGGTTTTTTTATATAAATTACAGTACAAGATTTGAAATATTCAATAAATTATTGATGTGATTCTCAGAAAGTGAGCTAGTTATTTCAAGAAAATTACTGTATTTGTAAGCATATCAGAATGTACAATTCACTTATTTTGAATAAAATTGTATTTACTTTGTTGTCTTAATGTTAGAGAAGTATCTATTTTGTAATCAGAATCAGCTGCATTACTGCTTAAATAATGACACAGAGCATTAATAAATGTGAGACTTTTCATTCTTATTTCATTTTATATTGGGATGAATTTAATTCTTATTTCATAATATATTGTAATGAATGAACATTACGTGTTATAGTGCAGTTTGAAGTAACAGGAGAAATGATGGAGATATCTAAATGAAAATTCACTGTGATAGTTTTGAATGTATATTTGTGACCATCAAGAGTTTAGTCACAGCTAGAATCCATGAATGCATGAAGAGAGAAATTATTGTCTATAGTTTGTTCTCAGATGTTAAGGTTAGATTGCACAATTGTTGGAATTGTGTCTCTTCTTGCTTGTTTTGGCACCACATTGTTGTGGTGCTGTTTGTCTGAGTCGGTGCCCTTCCTAGTTTTAGAGAATGGTGAAAGGCTATTGGAGTTAACCACACTGCCAACATTTCCTTCTTGTTGGTATGTAGACAGAAACTGTTATGGAACTGACTATTCTCCGGTCACTTAGCCATACATTTCAGAAATATTTAGGAATTATTTTAGATCAGACTGCTTCGTTTTTGGCACACAGAAACATTAGGCCAGCTGAAAAAAGCACAACAATTATCAAATATTCCGACTATAGAAGCAAGACTTGCCACAGCAATTAAAATCTTGCTTTCCAGGCCAATTATTTCTTTATCAACACAAAAAGAATCTCTTATTCAAACCACTGAAAATACCTGAACCTGGTTGACTTCTTTGAGGCAGTTACCAAAGCTGTAGATGAGGGTAAGTTGGTTCACACAGCCTATCTTGACCTCACCAAGGCTTTCAACACCATCCCCCATTCTGGAATTATAGCTAAACTCACTAAACTAGGTATAAATCCCTATGTCACAAGATGGGTTGCCAACTGGCTCACTGACAGAACCCACACTGTAAAAGTTGCAGACTCCAAATCTGACTTCAAACCAATGACAAGTGGAGTACCACAGGGTTCAGTCCTGGGACCTCTCCTGTTTGGTATCTACTTCTCTGAAGTACAGGCTAACACAGAAGGCTTCTGGCTAATGAAGTTCACAGATGACTGCAAACTAGAAGCTATAGTCGAGTTCCCAAATGATTTGGACATCCTAAAGAAGGGCCTCACTGAGACAGATGGCTGGTGTCAGAGCCATGGCTTCAAGCTCAATGCCAAAAAGTGCATTGTTATCCCCTTTGGTAAAAACTCTGTACCCATGAACTAGCACATAGGTGGCAGTCTTCTTAACACCGAATGTGTGATAAGAAACCTTGGGACCCAGGTGGACAGTAGTCTCTCCTTTGATAATCACATTGCCACAGTAGTCAGGAAATCCTTCTATGTGGCACACCTCATCACAAAAGGGTTCTCATCCTGGAAAAAAGAGGTCATTGTTCCCCTCTACCCGACACTCATTAGACCCATTATAGAGTACAATGCCTCTTTTGGAATGTACCTCACAACACATCTGCAGCAGCTGGAAAGACCACAGAAGTACCTCACAAAGAGGATTACTGGCCTCAAACAGATGCCCTACACTGACCGTCTCAAAAAACTCCAGCTTTACTCTGTAGCATATCACATACTCCTAGGTGATCTCTGCCTAACATATAAAGCTATGTCAAACCCAGAGCTGTTGGACATGCTACACCTAAAGCAATCCCAATCCCTCAGAGCTACATGCTCTAGGGACCTAAACCTTGTCACGACAATAAACAGGATATGCTGGAGGGATAGATTCCTGTCCCAGAGACTTCCCATACTCTGGAACAAGCTACCCATCTATGTCAAGTAAAGTTCCTCATTAACACTCTTTAAGAAAAATCTTGATGAGTGGATGGGAAATAGGAAATACACCCCAGGAATCACTTCTGTGGCTCTGCTCGACAGGGGCACAGGAAATTAACTTTCTTGGGTTGGCGTAAGCCAGGGAACTTTGTTGGCTAGGCTTACTTAGGCCCTTGGGCCGATAGCCTAGTACCTACCTATGAACCTATGAACCTATAAACGTCTGCGATTTATACACCTTGCAAACTTTAGATAAGATGGTGCAACTCTAAATAAATGTAAATAGCTACCTGTGCCTGTCAGAGCTGTTAAACATATTTCAAACTGGTTAATAACCATTATTGCTCTCCACTAAATAATATATTAATAACTAAAGAGCAGTTTTACACCCTATGATAAACTGAATAAATGTTATTAGATAGCCCATTATTCAAGATGACTATTAATTAAAATTAAAAGACTTTCAGTAAAAGTTTTCTGGATTGCCTGAATGTCCCACCAGACAAAATCTGAAAATTCAACAGCCCTAAAAATTGAAGAAGAAGCTGAAGCACATATCCGCAAATAAAACAAACATAGCTAATTAAGTGTAATATCATATTGCTGCCTTGTTACTTTGATTTAAGCAAATATAGTATCTAATGTACACGTTTAATACTATACATTCTTTTTAATTATAATTACTTATTTAGGCCTATTTACTCACCCCGTTGCCGTGTTAACATGGAAACATCTTACTATTTCACAGTCTAGCTTGAAAAATAAAATATAAATCAGCATAATTTGCAATTGTGATTATCAAGGTAACTCTACTCTGTGTGAGTTTGTGTGTGTGTGTGTGTGTGTGTGTGTGTGTGTGCGTCTGTATGTGTGTGAACATTTCATGGTAAGGGAACACCTTTGTGTTGTACTCTCTTCATGTTACTACATCCTGTTTTACACAAAGTATTCCTGCTTTGAATTGTGTACAATGTAACAGCTACTTACATGAATAGTGCCTGTATGAAATGCTGAACCTATTAATTGTATAGGATGTCATCTGTACACATGAATACCATCTGTACAAAATGATTTATCCTTTCTTACACGAGTAAAGTCTCATCACTGTATGTGACTTACAGATATTAATGTAAATATATGCTTCTCTGCTGTAATTTAGTAATGTACAACTGTAAATGCTGTAGACCTATACTCTATGGTTAAGTATAAGTTATGTTACCTAGAACAATATACTTTTGTTAAACTGTGCCATTGGAGGCTGACACGTTTGGCCTTATATATGTGGTGTTTAATACACTATCTCCTTGTGGCTATTTCCTTTAGCTGTTGAGTACCTCTTCTGTCATTCATTGTTTGCTCCTTTTATATCTGTTTGTATCTGCCTCATTGGCCAAGGCCATTATTGAAAAGAGTCCTTGGAACTCACTTAGATGGTTAACAAATGTTAAACTAACTAACTAACTAATTTACTTAATAACTGTAACTAACTAACTAACTAACTTAAGAAGTCAGTGGTGGATATCAAGTGCCATGAACCATCAGAGATTGCGTGGGTTCACCAAACATAATCTGAGTAATAACACTATCAGATGGCGATGGACTTGGAAAAGTTTCTGTAAGGCAATGGACTATTCTCAAGTTTCAACAATCTCTTTTACCACAAGAAGAATGTGGACGAATCATTACAATGTAACAAATGTTAAACTAACTAACTAACTAATTTACTTACTAACTGTAACTAACTAACTAACTTAAGAAGTCAGTGGTGGATATCAAGTGCCATGAACCATCAGAGATTGCGTGGGTTCACCAAACATAATCTGAGTAATAACACTATCAGATGGCGATGGACTTGGAAAAGTTTCTGTAAGGCAATGGACTATTCTCAAGTTTCAACAATCTCTTTTACCACAAGAAGAATGTGGACGAATCATTACAATGTAACAAATGTTAAACTAACTAACTAACTAACTAATTTACTTACTAATGTTAACTAACTAACTTAAGAAGTCAGTGGTGAATATCAAGTGCCATGAACCATCAGAGATTGCGTGGGTTCACCAAACATAATCTGAGTAATAACACTATCAGATGGCGATGGACTTAGAAAAGTTTCTTTAAGGCAATGGACTATTCTCAAGTTTCAACAATCTCTTTTACCACAAGAAAAATGTGGACGAATCATTACAATGTCAGTCCCACATGGAACTGAATGTCCACTGAGTTTTTATAAGCAGTCTAGCGTAAGAAGCTGTTGTTAAGCAAGACAGGTAACCCATAACTCTGAGATACTATCATATTGGTGTTAGTTCATTTCTCTTGAAAATAAGAGCTAAACACACATTCTCACATTATGATGCTAAGCTATAAACATAGTCTGCTGTGTCTATTTCAGCCAAAAAAAATAAAATGACTGGGTAAGAGCCAGTTGTCCAGTTGTCACTTCTTCCAGTTCACTGTATTGATTAGCTGATGAAAATGATGAAAAAGGAAGTCCTGGAATGAGTTAGTGAGTAGCTCTTGCAATCATGATGGAGTCATCCAAGAAAGGTGAAATGTAAATTCCCTTTTACTTGACATAGACCAACACTAGAGGCATGAATTTTGTCAGAGTTTTTGAAACTCTTGCTGGTCCAAAGGGAAGAGCTAAAAATGAAGATATTAATTCCTTATCTTGAACTAAGAAATGTCTTTTGAAAGGGTCAAATGGGAATCTAGATATAACCACCTTTCTCATCAACTATTGCTCTCCATGTTTGCTGTGGGATCAGTGGTTGAAATGAGATGTCAGAAAAATTGTTAATTTTTAGCCCCTTATAATGCTGAGCAAAAACTGACAAGTGAGTGAGTACCTTTTCTTAGAATTTATAACAAAAACTTATGTAAAAAAAACTTTTTGTGAAAAACAGTGATTATTGTGAACTTGTTTTTTAAAGTAAAACGTATTGCACCTGATTTTAGATTAGAGAAATGGAAGGTGTTCTAGAGTGCAGGTTATCAATAAATACTGTTGTGTATCATAAATAAGCTATCATCTTTGCTGTAACAATATTTCTAGTCATTTGAGAAGAATGAGAACATTTGGGCCAGTGGGATACTTTCTGAAGGAGAAGTAATAAAGAAGAGTGCTGAGAGATGAGGGACTTTGATGCTTCAAATTCTCATTTTTTGGCTGAACTTTTTTTGCTAGAAAGAGTGTTTATTTTTAGAAGTATTTCTTATTTTTCTGACCCTTTTCCACTACTGGTACTTCCTAAAAAATGGCTTCTTTGTACTGAGAAAGCTCTTGGAGTAGCATATACTTACATACATACAAATATTTTAAGCACGGACATTAATAGGTTCATAGGTTCATAGGTAAGTACTAGGCTATCTGCCTGAGTGCATTTATAAGCCTAGCCAGAGTGTGTCAGCTTTCGCCGCCCCATTGATTAATTAACTGATCCTCTGTCAAGCAGAGCCAATGAAGTGATCCCAGGGGTGTATTTTCTGTTACCCATCCACTCGTCAAGGTTTCTCTTGAAGAGTGTTAGTGAGGGGCTCTGCCTGATGTAATTTGGAATTTTGTTCCAAAGCATGGGTAGTCTCTGTGGCAGGAATCTATCCCTCCAGCATGTTCTATTTATTGTTGTGGTGAGGTTTAGTTCACTAGAGCACGTGGCTCGCAGTGACTTGGATTTCTTTAGGTGGAGCATGTCCATCAATTCTGAGTTGGACATGGCTTTGTAAGTCAGGCAGAGATCACCTCTGAGTAAGCGATATGCCACTGAGTACAGCTGGAGTTTTTTCAGTAGGGCTGAATAGGACATATGTTTGCGATGAGTAATCCTCTTGGTGAGATACTTTTGTGGTCTTTCCAGCTGTTGGAAGTGTCTTGTGAGGTACACCCCAAATGGGGCATTGTACTCTATGATGGGTCTAATGAGTGATGAGTAGGGGGGCACTATAACCTCTTTATTTCTAGATGCAAACCCTTTAGTAATTAAATGGACCACATAGAAGGATTTCCTAACTACTTTGGCAATATGATTGTCAAAGGAGAGATTACTATCTACCTGGGTCCCCAGATCTCTTATTACCTCTTCTGTATTAAGGGGGCTGCCACCTATGTGGTAATTTATGGGTGTTTTGTTTTTCCCAAATGGGATGACTATGCATTTTTTGGCATTTAGCTTGAGGCCATGACTTTGACACCAGGTGTCCATCTCAGTAAGGCCCTTTTGGAGGATGTCCATGTCAGCCGGAGAGTCAATTATGGCTCCCAGTTTGCAGTCATCGATGAACTTGGTTAGCCATAGTCCTCCTGTGTTTGCCTGTACTTCTGAGAAGTATATGCCGAACAGTAGGGGTCCCAGGACTGAGCCTAGTGGGGCACCACTTGTGACTGGTTTAGAGTCGGACCTGGAGCCCACTATTCTTACCGTGTGAGTTTTGTCTGTAAGCCAGTTGGCAACCCATCTCGTGACGTAGGGGTTTATGTTCAGGCTGGTGAGTTTTTCTGTAATACCCGAGTGGGGAATGGTGTTGAAAGCCTTGGCGAGGTCAAGGTAGGCTGTGTGAACCACCTTTCCCTTGTTTATGGCCTTGGTGACTGTCTTGAAGAAGTTAACCAGGTTTAGTAGGCATGATCTGCCCTTAACAAAGCCAAACTGGGTCGGGTCAAGTGTTTGGAGGTTCCCAATGTCTTTGTTAATGAGTTCCACGATGATGCGCTCCATAGCCTTGCAGACCAGGCTAGTTAGGCTTATGGGGTGATAGTTACCAGGATCAGTTGTGGCCCCTCCTTTGTGGAGAGGATTAACCGTTGCTGTGCACCATTCTATGGGCACATAGCCTGTGGAGAGGCTGAGGTTGAACAGCATGTTTAGGTGGGGGGTTAGTTCATTCTGTAGTTCATGCAAGACACAGCCTGGGACACCATCTGGTCCCGTTTATGCTGTGTTTTTGGCTTTTGAAAGGGCTGTATTCTCCTGTGCATCTGTGATTTTTGGGACACTACACTTTTCCGGTATTGTTGTTGGCTCTTTTGTAGGTGAGGGAGGGGTGAAGTTTGCACTGAATCTATCTGCCAGGATGTTAGCAATATCAGTAGGTTCAGTATATTTTGTGCTATTTTGCACTAGTTCAGTGCATATCTGCGAGTTGCCACTTAGATTCTTAACATAGCTAAAGAAGGCTTTCTGGTTATCTTATGAATCCTTGGCTATTTTTCTTTCGAAGTTAGCCTTGGATGATTTCATGAGGGACCTCAGTTTCTTACTGATACTGATCAGGGATGTCTTTCCTTCTTGGGAATTGCTTTTTTTCTGAAATAGTTTCCTCCTTCTATTGTATAGCCTGTTTATTGCTGGGGTCCACCAAACTGGTTTCCTTCTCTTAGAGGAGTGAGTCTTGGTTTTGTTACAGATGGCATGATCCATGCATTCTTATAGGTGCTCATAGAGTGCATTTGTAAAGATTTCTGCATCTTGGGCAGCGTTATCCTTTAGCGTGGGGGCTGTGAAACTTTCCACCTCTGTCTTAAGTAAGGTGATGTTTACTTTAGAAAAGTTTTTTACTGTGGTTTCCTTAGTTGGGGGTGGTGGTGGGGTCTGGTCATCCAGAGTGATTAGTTTATGGTCTGATCTAACCAGTGATGGGTTGACCACCGGTGTGGAACACCTGTCGCCCACGTTGGTGATGACCAGGTCCAATATGTTTTCATCTCTGGTAGGGGAGTTTACCAGCTGATCCAGGGCATTTGAGTTGATGAATTCCAGGAAGCTCTGGGCCTGAGAATTTGTACTTGAGTAGTTTTCCCAGTGAATGGTAGGGTAATCGAAATTGCCCAATATTAGGGTGTTTGGCAGGACCTTCATGTTTTCCAGTGTCTCCAGAAAGGTGAAGTGTTGGTCCTGGGTCATGGAGGGTGATCTGTGGCAGGCCACAATTTGCATTGCAGATTTGCCCGATGTTAGTTGCACATGGATGATCTCAGAGGTATCTTGCTGCACCACTAACCTGGAGGTGTAGGTATCCTTGATGAATATGGATACACCCCCTCCTTTTGTGTTTTGGTCCGTGTTCTATGGCTGAAACATGTGGTATCAGTTGTAGCCCACTAGCGCTGGGGTGCTCTCTGGAGCCTTGAACCAGGTTTCAGTTACTGCACAGATGTCGACATTCTCCATACTGAGGAGTGCTTCAAGCATGTGCATTTTGAGATTTAAACTCCTGGCATTGAGTAGTATAACCCTCAGTTTTTTTGTTAATTGTGCTGTTTACGGAGGTTGGTTTGACTTTTGAGCCTTGCCTAAAAAAGGCACTATGGGGGCAGCAAGAGCCTTGGCCAGTATTCGAAAGCCTAGGGGTGACAGGTGCAAGCCATCTCTTGCGAAGTAACGCGGCTTGTCAGGCATGTTGTCCCAAGCTGACTGACCCTGGATCCCCTTTGAATGACACCAGAAGCTTAGCCAGTTGTTGAAATTGATAATTTATTCTTTATAATGAGGTACCATTCTTGGTGAGGGCAGGATGCTACTCAGGGTCGGGGTCATACCAGCCTGTGTTACATGATCAGAGAGCTCTTCCATGTCTCTTTTTATGTACTCCAGGGAGGTACGTCTCAGGTCATTCACACCTACATGAACAATGACAGAGTCATATTTGTACTTGTTCTGGAGTGACCTGAGTGCTTGTGTTATGTGGCGGATTCTGGGTCCCGACAGGCAGCTAACAGTAACCTTCTGCTTATCCAGCCTAGTGAGTGGGTCGTCAGTGTACCTGACTATAGAGTTACCTATTACTAGTGTGTTAGGTATGTTATTTCACCTTAAGGGCCGTGATTGTGCGGTACACTGATTTTGTGTATTATGTTTTGTCTGGTTTGTGACAGGAAGTGCAGGTTGTTTGGGTGTCTGCTTTGGAGGTCTCTGATGCTTTTGCAGGTTTTTATTTAGAGCCTCCGAGTATGATTTTGTGTATTTATGAGTATGTTTTGCCAGTGCTGTTTTAGTAGGTCTGTGTGCTACTGGAATTGTGCTGCAAGTGTTAACCTTCTCCTCTTGACTGTCTGTTCAGTCTTGGGTGGAGACAGCTTGGCTTCCAGTTTGGCTGTATAATTGCATCTCTCGCATATGTTAGTGTTTTGTGGTAGGAGGAGAGGGTTGTCTGTGTACATGAGGCAGTTGTAACATTGTCTCAGGATACCCAGATTCACCAGCTGGACTGGAGAGTGCACCTGAAGTTGCCCTTTGGTCATGCCTGAATAGTAGGGTGAGCTGCTTAGTCGCTTGGTTGATGAGGGGTGAATAAAGAGCCTTGCCTTGCTGGGAAATCAGTGTCAGGGTATATTAGTGCTTGCTAATAGGTCTGAGCAAGTGCTGGGCTGTAAGATGCTTTTTGAGTGCTTAGGTTGAGAGTTAGACTATGCCCTCTTGACTGCCAATATACCACAACACTTGTTCCCATAATGTGTCCAGGTTTTTTTTTTAAAAAATATCTAAACTATTGCTTCATTTAATTTAATTTGTTAGTCTGTTCCATGCATCAGCCGCTGTGTCAGAGAACCAATTAGTACACTTCTTATTCCTATAAAATCCTCTACATAGGTTGTCTGATGATTCTCGGGTCTCTATTAGATGAACGAATGCTTAAAATGTGGAGTACGACTTGCTCAACAGCTTTTATGTGAACATTCATCTAAGTGAAATCTCAGAATGTCGAAACAAGGAGTTTTGAAAATTTATAGTTGGCCGTCATCAGGAAGGCAATGGCTGACGTCAGAACATTCACCCTGTCTAGCCGTTCTTACAGTCCTCCACTGTGGTGCGGTCTCGACGTTCACCCTGTGTAATGTTATGACAGTCCTCCACTGTGGTGTGAGGCAGGTGTGTGGGGGGCACAGCCCCCCATGTTGGGGGGTGTGACTTTATTTTGTTTGTTGATTTGTTTTGTATTTTTTGGGGGGGGAGGTTGTAATGGTGTACAGTACATTTTAGCCATCATCTGTTGGCTTCCTGACGGCTGGCCAACTATAAATTTTCGAAACTCATTGTTTCGACATTCTGAGGTTTCACTTAGATGAGCGTTCACTTAAAAGCTGTCAAGAATGCTGCACTTGACATTTTAAGCGTTAGTTCATCTACTATAGACGCTAATTCTCTACTACTTTTTGATAAACCCAAACATTTCCAGAAGTAGTTATCTCTAAATGCTCTAGATACCTGAATAAGATATCCTCTTAAATGTCTATAAGAGACACTATACAAGTTCAGATATACTTGGAATCTGAAAAGTTTCTTTGAGTCCAGCTTTAGTTTTTTTCTTTTTTCTCCATGTTTGATGGGATGCTATTGCCAAATCTTTAAAATGGTAGAACTAATAAGGATATTCGACATTCAGCATTTCACATCCTCAGAGTAAGTCTGGTATCTTAGGTTGGGATGGTGTCTTCTGGTCACTCCAGATGATAAAGGTCTGATGATGCATCTAGTAATGTTAGTCACATGGCCTCATAGTTAATCTCCTGTCCTTTTTAGTTCTGATAAGTTATGCTTGATCTCACTTGTTTTACAGGTATATCAAGTCTTCTTAAGTGAAGGATCCCATGAGTCAAGGTACCTGGTAATATCTTCTATTACACCTTTGAGGTAAGGAAAAAAAGAAAGGCAGATCTAGGCCTGAAGCTGTCAAGCTTTTATATACTCAAACTATACCTTTTAGAAGAGCTCTTGTTATTATTAGATCTGTAAAATTCCTACATTAGGTTGTTTACTCAAAGTTGATGTAACTGTAGGGGCAAATCTGAAAAAATGTAATTCACATTTGAAATTCAAGTTACTTTATGTCTTAGAATCTATGCACTGCACAATACTTTTAACAATTCCTTTGTAAAAACCAGTTCAGTTAAGGATTAGAAAAAAGATCAAGTAATTATCCAAATGATGTACCATAATAATTAATAAAAGCTACAACAGTCAGGAGTGAGTTCAGGGTCCTACTGAAACCACTCAGAGCAAAGACATCCATAAGCCACTGAGACAGTAGATTCCAAAGGAGAGGGGCCTGAAAAACAAAGGGAGGTACACTAAAGGACTGACTTGAGAATGTTGGCATTATCAGTAGCCCAAAATGAAAGAGACGATGTCCAAGAAACATGACCTGCAGACAGCACGTCTAACATAAAGGTAAAATATGTAATACAGGGCAGGTTAACTACAACCAGAACCTTGCAGCGGATAAAAGATGGAACAGGTAGTCAGTGCTGGCTCCAGATAACTAGAAAAATATGGTGGAATGAAAAGTACTAGTTGCAGTCAGTCAAGTTCTATATCTGATTGCTCCAATTACAAGGAGCTGCAATAATTCAAGTGAGAAGAGACCAAGGCATGATGCACATCTCACAGCTGGAAGGTCCTCATGTCGAATGAGGAACATAATAATCACAATATTCCTAAGATAGAATTTGAAGGAATGAACAATGATTGTCATTTGGTGCTTAAAGTCAGGTCAGCCATAAAGAATTGCATAACGATTATACATCATTGACACAAATGCCGGCCTACCTCCCCATAAGTTACATTAAGGGCTAAAAGTTGAAACATGTATGTCCTGTGACTGACATGGATTGCCATGAAAACATCCTGGAGGAAATGAGCTTGTGCTGAAGCTGGTTTCATCATACATTGGTGCCAGGAATTTTATGGCAGGTGGAGAATCCTGAGAGAAAGAGAGGTATAGCACAATCATTTGAATGGGCTTCATTGGTGTGATATGGACACAGCAGACACAACTGCACCATAGACAGAACCCATCTTTGTCACTTGTAGAAACATGGGGGAGCATGCACCGTAGATTTGAAACTCTCCTTTGTTCTATAATCTATCTTTTCCTTTTAATTGTAGAACAATTGATGTCAGAAGCTCAAATCTCAAGAAAATGTTCAAACTCTGAAAACTGTTAATGTATCCAAAAGACATAAGGAATGAACATTTATTTATTTATTTTATTTAGTTTACATTTGTTGATCGGGAGAGTCCAACTGGATTACAAGTCCATTTTCAGTGGAGGCTCGGGGAGAAAAGCTCTAAGAGAACAATTTTTTTACAAAACATAGTTTTAAGTATAGACTTTTCATATACTTGAGTACAGACTTTTGATATACAATTTCCATAGAAGAGACTTTGACATACATATTAACTAACAGATAGGATACATTCATTCTCTACAATATAATATTAAATTTTAGAAGATATTCCTAAGTTTAGAATTCCTGTGATAGATTCATTATCAGAGTAAAAGCAAAGAGACATAGAATAAGGCTCAGAGAGAGCAGATGATGCTCGCTATAGTTGAGAAGGATAACAAATTGATTTACAGTATGTCTTCTCCTGGTTTTAGTTGCTTTTGGAAAGCACAACATTGCTGGGATAGTTTTCCCTAACTCCTGAAGAGATGGGATGAGCAGTAGATTAACAGTCCTAAGTGGGTAGAGTACTATGATTGGGTGGCTTAGCAGAGTTACTTAAGTTAGGTGAAGTGTTCTAATGAGACATTAGCCAGGGGGGATACAGGAGCACAGTCAATTATTCAAAAAGTGAGTTTTAGCAAGTTTCTTGAACTGTGATGGGGATTTGTTGTCAGTTATGTGGGCAGGAAGGGAGTTACAGGTTTTTGCTATACAGTGGCTGTAGACAGACTTACCAGCTTCATTGTTATATTTGGTTACTTTGTGGAGGTTTTGTGTGCAAGATCTGAAGGGCCTGGCGGTTGTATAGGGTTGTAAAAGATTTTGTAGGGCTGGGGTGTTTTCAGAGTTATGTGTTATTTTGTGGGCTAGTGATAGTTGGTTGAGTTGAAGTAGTAGTGCTAGTTCTAAATATTTGAGTTTTTTTAAGCATTCACAGTGATGTGTTCTGATGGGAGCGGTTGTAGCGAATTTGGCTATCTGATTATAACAACTATGAAGTTTGTTTAGGTCAGATTTGCAGAGATTTGTAAGCATGGGGGAGGCATAAAGTAGGGTGGATAGTAGGTGAGTCCTCACTATTGTAGTTTTAGAGTGGTTAGTGAGGAATTTTTTATTGCGATACAGTAGGCCAAGTTTTTTATGTACTTTTTTATGGTTATAGAAATATGTAGGTCAAATGTAAGGTGATTATTTCAACCCCTAAGGGTTTGGTATGATTTGTGGGGGTGATTGTGGTCTTGTTAAAGGAGGAGATGAAGAAAGAATCAGTGGGGGGGGTGTGGCTCTGTGGGAGCTAAAGTGTGCTAGCTTTGTTTTACTTGGGTTCAGAATGAGCCTTTGGTTTGTAATCCAAGTTTCTGCTAGGGAAAAGCATTCTTGTGTTAGGGAGTGAAGGATGTCAATTGATTTGGTTGCACATATTATGGTGGTATCATCTGCATATTGCACTATTGTGGCTTTAGGAATTTGCTATACAGTGGCTATAGACAGACTTACCAGCTTCATTGTTATATTTGGTTACTTTGAGGAGGTTTTGTCTGCTAGATCTGAAGGGCCTGGCAGTTGTATAGGGTTGTAAAAGATTTTGTAGGGCTGGGGTGTTTTCAGAGTTATGTATTATTTTGTGGGCTAGTGATAGTTGATTGAGTTGAAGTAGTAGTGGTAGTTCTAGCCAACTGAGTTTTTTTAGGCATTCACAGTGATGTGTTCTGATGGGAGAGGTTGTAGCGAATTTGGCTATCTGATTATAACAACTATGAAGTTTGTTTAGGTCAGATTTGCAGAGATTTGTAAGCATGGGGGAGGCATAAAGTAGGGTGGATAGTAGGTAAGTCCTCACTATTGTAGTTTTAGAGTGGTCAGTTGGGAATTTTTTATTGTGATACAGTAGGCCAAGTTTTTTATGTACTTTTTTATGGTTATAGAAATATATAGGTCAAATCTATGGTGATTATCTTTTTCAACCCCTAAGGGTTTGGTATGATTTGTGGGGGTAATTGTGGTCTTGTTAAAGGAGGAGATGAAGAAAGAATCAGTGGGGCGGGTGTCTCTCTGGGAGCTAAAGTGTACTAACTTTGATTTACTTGGGTTCAGAATGAGTCTTTAGTTTGTAATCCAAGTTTCTGCTAGGGAAAAGCATTCTTGTGTTAGGGAGTGAAGGATGTCAATTGATTTGGCTGCACATATTATGGTGGTATCATCTGCATATTGCACTATTGAGGCTTTAGGAATACTGCTTGGGAGCTGATTGGTGAAGAGGGTAAAAAGAACTGGCCCCAGGATGGAGCCTTGGGGTACTCCTAGGGAGACTGGTAGGGAGGGGAGAGTTGGCTTTGCCACATAGCAGCTTGTTTCCTTCCTTCTAGGTAGTTTTTGTACCAGGAAATGGCAGGGGTGGTAAGGTTTAGAGTTGCTAGTGAAATAAGGAGTTTATTGTAGTTATCCATATCAAATGCTTTGGACAAGTCAAGGAAGGTGGCAGATACAAGGAGTCCATTGTTTCTGTGAGTATTGACAATGTTGGTGAATTCTGCTAATGCGGTGGTGCTGCTATGGAAGGGTCTGAAGCCATGTTGTTGTGTTGCTATTAGATTATTTTCTAGGAGATATTTCATTAGTTGCTTGTGTATTACCCTTTCTAAAATTTTAGATAAAGGGGGTAGTATTGCTATAGGGCAGTAGTTATTGAGTTCCAGGGAGGTTCCCCCTTTATGTAGAGGGATGATATGTGATATTTTCCATAGCTTGGGTACTATACACTCGCAGATGGATCTGTTAATTAGGATGGAGACAGGATATGATATGGTTTCTGCAGCCAGGTGGAGGTATTCGGTAATTTATCTGCAGCTAGAGACATTGGTTTGAGCTTACGGAGTAGTTTTTCATTGGATTTGGTTGGTTCTGGGTGGAGGCTGAACTTGGGGAAATTGATAGTTGGGGTGGGGGTGGATTTGCAGGGGTGGGGATGTTGTCATAGGGTCCGTTGTTTGCAAGGGTCTGGATGGTTTCTGTAAAGTATATATTAAATTGAGTGGGGATGTCTTCTTGGTTGTTATCTATTTTTTGGGTTGGGGTAGTTGTTTTACCTGGTTGTAGAATAGAGTTAATTGCTGCCCAACATTTTTGTGGGTTGTTTCTGTGCTTATCCTGTAACTTTTGGGAGTAAGATGTTTTGTCTGTTTTGGTGAGTTTTTTTGGCTTTGTTACGTAGTTCATCGTATATTTGTTTGTTCAATCGGGCTTTACTGTTGAGGTAGCTAGTCCAGGCCTGGCTTCTTTTTTTGAGGAGGGATTTTGTGTCTAGGGTTAACCAGGGGGCATATTTAGTTTTTATTCTTGTTGTTCTGGAGGGGGCGTGATGGTTAAGGGTGTTTTAGAAGGTAGTACTGAAATATAGTAAAATACACACCAAAACAAGACAAATCACTTCAAATCCAAAAACATCCAAGAAAAAAGGGCAAAAGGAAGGAAAAAGTCAACTTTCAGGATGTATAAAAATCCATTTAATAATCCATACGTTCTGGTACCTCGGCAGTTCGCCTTCAGTGGAACAATTTAAAATACATTACATCCCCCATATATAGTGACATCATTTAATTTATCACAATCAATTAACCTTTAAATGCATTTTCTTAAAGCCCAAACACATGAAATATCAATGAAACAAATACCACATACATCAAATGAATTTTCTGGACTAATAAATTAATAAATTGTGTGCTGAAAAACACATCAATTATGCATATACTATCAATGTAATATTATGCTCTATACTACTATTATATCAATCTATCACTTATGCATTAAATATACAATATTAAATACATATAAAGCACAATTATAAATACTAGCAACATTATAAATATTACCATGGCCTACGGTAATAATAAATATGACAAAAGAGAAAAACAAATAATAAATTGTCAACCTATTACAGCATCTAGATTCATCCCTCTAGGATATAAGGTATGATAGTTGAAAATCAATTTGTGTTCCAACCAGTTTAATTCATTTTTAAAATTCCCTCCTAATAAATGTGGTCTAGCCAAAACACTAAAGTTGAATCTATCAGTTTCACCCTTATAGGTTCATAGGTTCATAGGTTTATACTAGGCTATCTGCCCTAAGGCATTTATAAGCCTAGCCCAAATTTTTATGGCTTACGCCACCCCTTATATGAAAAAATACTGTGCTCATTAGTTTGTTGTGCCTCTGTCCAGCAGTGACACAGAGATGATTTCGATCTCCCATCCACAGGTCTAGATTTCTCTTGAACAGAGTCAGCGAGGTGCTCTGCCTCACATGGACCGGATTTTATTCCACAGCATAGGAGTCTCTGAGTGATAAATCTATCCTCCAGCACATCCTATTTATATCCGTGCTAAGGTTTAAGTCGCTTGCTCTAGTGGTTTTGGTGGATTTGGATTTTTGAGGTGGAGCATGTCCATTAATTCGGGTTGGACATGGCCTTGTATGTCAGGCACATGTCACCTCTGAGCAGACGGTATGCGACTGAATAGAGCTGGAGTTTCTTCAATCTGGCAGCATATGACAGATTTTGGAGTCCCTTTATCCTTTTGGTGAGGAACTTTTGGGGTCTCTCCAATTGCTGCAGATGTCGGGTGAGATACATCCCGAATGGGACATTGTACTCGATCATTGGTCTGATAAGTGAAGAGTAGGGAACAATGACCTCACTAGATCTGGATGTGAATCCCTTCATGATCAGGTGGGCAATGTAGAAGGTCTTTCTAACCACTTTAGCAATGTGAGTGTCAAAAGAAAGGCCACTGTCAACCTGGGTCCCCAGGTCCCTGATAACCTCTTCTGTGCTTAGTGGATTGCCACCTATATGGTAGCTTGGGGTTACCTTGTTTTTCGAAGGGTATGACTATACATTTTTGGCGTTTAACTTCAGGCCATGGCTCTGACACCAGCTATCTGTTTCCGTGAGTCCCTTCTGAAGGATATCCGTGTCGATGCACTTTCCACTATGGCGCCCAGTTTGCAGTCGTCTGCAAACTTTGTCAGCAAAGTCCTCCTATGTTGGCCTGTACTTCTGAGAAGTAGATGCCAAACAATAGGGCAAGGACCGAGCCCTGTGGGACACCACTTGTGACCGGCTTGGAGTCTGACACAGCCAGCAACTCTAACCCTGTGGGTTCTGTCCTTAAGCCAGTTTGCAACCCATCTTGTGACATATGGGTTTACATTTAAGCTGGTAGTTTTTCTACAATACCGAGTGGGTATTGTGTAAAGCCTTGCAAGGTCAAGGTAGGCTGTATGGACTGCCTTTCCTCATCAATGGCCTTGGTGACTGTTTCGAAGAAGTCGACCAAGTTCAAAAGGCATGATCTTCCCTTGACAAAGCCAAACTGGGTCGGGTCCAATGTCTGCAAGTCCCCTATATCTTTGTTTATGAGCTCCATTATGATCCTCTCCATAGCTTTGCAGACTAGACTTGTTAAGCTTATGGGGGCGCCGCCTTTGTGGAGTGGGACAACAGTTGCCGTACGCCACTCCTTGGGCACGTATCCTGTGGTAAGGCTGAGATTAAACAGCTGCCTTATGTGCTGTGTTGTAACAGAATGAAAAGTACTGAAATATAGTACAGCTTCATCAAGAGGTAGGTTTTTTAGGTCCAGTTGTATATTTTAGGTCATTTATAAAGTTGGAGCGGTTAAAGTGTTTTTTGTTTCTAATTAGGCACGTAGATATTTGGGTCATTTGTGGTGATTTTGATCTGTGCAAGAATGTGGCTTGGTGGTCACTCAGGGTGTCTGGTAGACACCCTGCTAGGGATATCAGTGATGGGTGGGATACGAGTATCCAATCTAGAGTGGATTGGTGTTTGGTTCTCTTGTCTGTTCTTGTGGAGGAAGTGATGAGTTGGGTTAGGCCATGTAGGTTAATATGGGAGAGTAGCTTATGACTGGAACAGTTTTGCCAGTCAGTATTAAGGTTTCCTAATACCATGCTTTCCTGGGGGAGGGAGTTAGATATCCATTCTAGGAGTTTTTCTGTAATGGGGATATTGTTGCCTGGAGGGATGTAGCATCCTATGATGTTGATGTGTTTACTATCATTAAGTTTTAGTTTTGTTAGAGTGAGTTCAACTTTATCGAGGTCTGGGGTTGTTATGTCTACTTTCTCAAGGATGAGGTGAGATTTATACACTATAGCAAACACCCCCCTTTTTTACCTATTCTATCACTACGAATTATATTGTAACATGGTGGAGTGATTTCATTGTTGTGGTTGCCTGGTTTAAGCCAAGTCTCTGTTAGTATGAATATCTCAGGTTGATAAAAGGAGAGTAGTGCATAAAGGTCAGGGACTTGTTTAGTAAACTTCTGACATTTAAATTTAAAATGAGGAGCGTGGTTTTGTCTCGGTGGAGTAGGGTATCATTCAGGTTGAGGGTTGGGGTTACTAGATTTCGTGGGCCTGGGTTTGGGTGTATATCACCACAGCTAATGAACTGGGTTTTGAGGTAAAAATAGAGTTTGAGTAGTTTGTTTAGGGTCTTAAAGTTCTTTATAGTTGTTTGGGACTGGTAGTGTGATGGCTGTAATCTGTGTGCATAGTGGTGAATAAAGAAGGTTTTGTAGTGATATGGGACTAGTTGAGTAAAAGGGTGTGTTGTAATAATGTTAGTGGAAGTAGTTTTTCTTGGTATGTGGATAAAATAAGTTGTTTTGGTGGTTGGTGATAGAAGTTAGCAGTGGGAGGGTGGATACACCTAGGAGCAATAGTAAGAGGTGTATGTATGTGGGTTTGGGTAGTTTGGGCATGGTTTGGTTGGATGTGGTCATGCGTGAGAGATCTGCTTGGGATGGGGTGGGTGTGGTGGATGAGAGGTGTTGTTTGTGATTGTAAGGTAGTTAGATGGAAGACTGTGCTTTACAGGATGTGGAATAGTGGAAGAGAAGGAAATGGGTACAAGGGTTGGGCAGATTCAGTGATTGGTGGTTAGCATGAGGGGAATGGCTAAGTTTAGTTGAAATGTAGCACTAGTGGGGGTGGGTGGAAATAGGGGGCAGGGAGGGGAGTGGAGTGAGCCCGAGCACAGCGAGGGTGAGCACAGCGGGCTAACACTACCTCCAATTATATCCCTGTGCTTACTTGTTTCTTTTCTTTGTACACCAAATGTATCTTTTCACTTGTTTCTGTTTACACCAAATGTAAGTCTTTGGCTGTATTGTACTAGTTTAATTTCACTCCAAATGTATCTTTTAGGTTGTATTTTACTGGTTTAGTTTTATACCAAATTTATGGTCTATTTTTGATATAGATTGTCCCCTTGTAGAGATTAATTAAGAGCTGCAGGGTATATTTTATGGGCTATGTGCAGGGGAGCCGGATGAAATTACTGTGTGCAGGGTAGATTTGTAGGTTAAAGAGGTAAGATCCTTGGGGAAAATCTAGCTAGGTTACACAATATGGAGGGAGCCTAGAGGTGGCTTTAGAACCACGGCAGCATGAAACAGTACATAGGTAGAGTGTTAAGGTACTAGTACATATTATGGTATTAACCTTATTCAAATTGCAGGTTGGACTTCAAAGACTTGCAGCAGGTAAAGTTTTTCAGGGTAACGTCCTTTCAGTTAGGAGTGTCTTATACTGGGGTAGTTTGAGGGGGACTACCTAGAAGAAAACATTTATTATGAGAAAGACCTTATCAGCACTAATAACTAGCCACCAGTCAAGCAGGCATAACACTGTCACGTAAACTATGTAATATATGGCAATATAGGAGCTCCGTACAGCTACAAAGCACAGTATATACTTTTAGTTACATAAATGGTCAACAAACAGTTAAAATATATCACTAGCTTTATAGACTACTCTTGCAATCAGACTATGATGCAGGTAATAATTGATAAGATTTTCTGCAATGCTGTGTCATTGTTTGATGTTAAACATTTAATCTAGATGCTGGACAACAGCTCTCAAGTACGTTTTCCTTGTAAAGGCAGTCCTTAGGAGAACGGGTAGCTAGACAAGCTATGAGCAGCCATATGGCAAGCAGCTCTGTTAACAGATGTTATTACAACAAGTAATACATTGCTATTCCAAGTTGTAACACAACACTTAATAAGTAGCTATTCCAACGTGTTCTTCCCACAAAGCCATAACTCTCAGCCTTCCATCTCCAAATGTAGATCAATACTTTTAATACTGCGGATTGAATGGGCAAAATATGGAACTCATTTTATTTATTTTTTGTTGACCACATTATTCCTGCTAAAGTAGTGATCTCAGGTGGTATTTATACTACTGAGGGAAATTTATCCAGGGCATAAGGTAACTTACCACCTACTCTTTTCAATAAGTGTCATGAAATCTTTTATTTCCACATGAGCTACCACCAACTCAAGCAGATGGGGCCTTGATTTAATGTCTCGTTTAAAAGAGGACACACTCACAAGAACACCACCTTATGCTGCACTGACGTGTCAGCTATCAAGACAGCTGATGCAGGAATAGAATCCAAAACCTTTTGCACCAAAGGTGAGCATGCTACCTGAGTGTGCTACCTGTTGCACCACTGACACTGCACATGATAACGAATTCCACTAGGAAACTCACAGCCTGGGTAACACCTGTTATTGCACATTTTCAGAAATTTCTGTTGATTAGTTAATATAACATTATTAACCATGGATATTAATTGAAAATGACAAATGTGTGGTAAACCCCTTCAGAGAGGAACAGAATACAGCATGGAACATTTAAGACTCCAAATGAGGAATTGTTCCTCATAATCAGGTACAACTGAGATGCATGTATAATGGAGTCCATACATAACAAATCCTTCTGACATGCCATTACAGTTAATCTGAAACATATGAGAGGCTAGAAACGATACCTTATATGTTGTAGACTTCAACAGAAGGACACGTATTGTGCAGCATTCATTTTTCTCAATGCAGGAACTTTGTCTGACACTAAAAAACTCACAGAATTATTACTTCAGTCCATTTAACCACCTTTATGGAAACTGCTGATCCTTTACTTTCTCTTTCTCTATCTTTTTTGGAAGATCTCTGTATCTGCAGTTAACTTTAGGATTTCTTTTTTTTTTCTGTTGTAATATTGTCTTAGAGCTTTCAGAGGAGTTAAATGATTTTATTTGTCTAGTTTGTTCTCTTCTGCCTGCTTGTTAGTTACCATTAACATGGTCTCCTTCTATAAGTTGATATCCAGTGCTTTTACTGTCCTTTAGTCGCCTGTTCATTAATTTGAAAATTTTGCAATATTCATAACATACCATCATGAGCTCCACATGCATCAAACTGCATGTTATACATTTTTATAGGTTCCATTCATTCCTTCAATTGTTTTCTTTCATCAAAGCAGGACTGTGCTATATATTTCATCAAATTTTGTTTTACTGAAAGCAATGTATAGCGTTTGCATGAGACTGGTAAACAGTGGGGTTAATAACGTCTCTTTATCCCAACTATGGTGTCATTTCAGAGTTAAGCTTAGTTGCTGGGGTATGGGAGTTCAACTCCTTGCAAAACCACTGTTTTAAATAAACATTTCAATAGATCAGATGGTCAGGAACAATGGGGTTAAGGAAATTTCTTCTTATCTCTAGTCATGTATGGTTTAGGAGGAGTTAGTTTCTGCAGAGATGCAGGAGTGCGAGAGCTGTATGAGGTTTGCCTCCTCTCGCAGAAACACTGTTTTTTGTTATTGTTAATTAGAGTTTCAATAACTGAAACAGTTATGTATTGTTTTGATGGTTTAGTTTGCAGCAAACAGTGCTGTAAGAAGTGTGGGGCAAACAAGGTGCGGGTCTCAGTTTCCATATTGTTGGGTGCATTCAGCCCTAAAAAAACAGTTTGATAGTTTACTAGCTGTCATCAAGCAAATATAATTGTTTACATGCAACATGCAATCTGGCTGTGAAACTGTTCTTTTTTTAAGGTAGTTTACATTTGAAAAAAGAACAGTTTGACAGTTTGCAAGATTTATGAGTGATCATCATTGCTTAGTCACAGCTTATAAATTGTCAAAATGTTTTCTTTTAATTTGACAGTTTAGAATCTGTTACGTGATGCTTATCATCTGATTTCTTATAGATAGTGGGATGGATGCCAAAAGAGTATGCTGCCAGGGCACCTGATTCTTTTACTACTATTCTGCCTATTAAAGTTTCATTTGTGGAACTGATAGAAATCTCCAAAAATGTTGATGTTAATTGTCATCCATATGTTCACTTACTCAAAAATGGGAAGACATAAGCCCTTTCTCAACCATTCTTTGTATAGTGATGGTAAAATTAAAGAAACTGAATGTACTGTACTAAGGCAAAGAAAGTCTGACTTAGCTTTTCTTATTTCATATCATCATGCTTACCTAGTCATAAGACCATAACTCAGAACCAGGCACTATAGATGGAATAACTTGGATGTTCAATAATTTTAATATTTATAATTATAGCAGTTTGGAGTTAACCCCAGCCCACGTTTCTCTACTGTTCAAGGGATTCATAGGTTTATAGGTTCATAGGTGATTACTAGGCTAATGGCATAAGGGCCATTACAAGCCTAGCCAATAATACCCAAGATATGACAATATAATATCTTAATTCACACATATGGGATGGGGTAGCATCAGAGTAGTGGGTTTTTGGGTGTTGGAACCCTGAGTCATTTTACAGACTTCATCTGTCCATAAGGGACAACACGCTTCAAGACAAGGGACGGCTTGCACCTGTCACCCTGATTCCGATATTGGCAAAAGGCTCTTGCCACCCCCATAGTGCCTTTTTAGTCAAAAACAGGCCCCTCTGCCCTATGGAGAACATATCGTCTGTGCTGTGACAGGAACCCTGTTCAAGGCTCCTGAGAGCACCCCAGCCGCCATCAGGTTTTTTTTTTCATCATCATCTGGGCGCCCCAAAAATCAGGAAAAATACAAGAAAAGAGGGGGGTATCATCACAACTAATCTCGCTGGAGGTCCTCAACCTGAAATAAAAAGTAAAGAAAGAAGTCAAAAGCGACTTCACACTTAAAGACTAGAGTGTGGTCCTTCCTTTAAAGGCCCAGGCCCCGAGCTGGCGGAAGTAAGTACTCGCTCAGCTTACAACTCAAAATGCCACCACCCCAGCACCTGGGGATAAGGCTGGATAACAAAATCCAAACAAGCAAAAAAACCAAAGGCAAGGGGCAAGCGTCCAGTCTGGGTGACCCCCCCCAGAAAAAAAACAAAACAACAAAAAGAGGAAGCTTACAGTAGTAAAGCCCTTAAAAAAGGTAAAACACCACACCCTTGATCACTATAAAAAAAAACTAAGAGCTCAAAAAAATCATCCAAGCAAAATTCGAGAGAAAATAGCTAAAGACTCAAAAGACAATCATAAGGCCTTTAGCTAGCTAGCTTAGAAACCTAACTAGAGATATAGAAACTCCCAGATCAAATGATGTGAAAAATGATGTGAGATGAAGAGACATTGCCAACATATACTGGACAGCTTCAGTGACAGGTTCAGTGCAACCCCCCCCCAAAAGGAGAGAGATATCTATACCATTGCATTGCAGCCCAATCATCTCCGCCCCCCAAGTGAGAACTGCTCTCCAAAAGCAAAAACACAGCATCAATCAAAGTCTTCTTACGATACCCAGGGAGGAGTGGCGCACGCACTGTGTGGTCCCACCCACACAAAGGCGGTGCCTCCCACCCCCTGGAAATTACCAGCCCATTAGCTTGACAATTGATGAGCCAAAGGCAGTCCATACCCTACCTCTGGCTGGCCGAGGCCTTTCATACAATACCCATACAATACCCCACTCAAAAAAAAAAATTCAAATTCTTTTAACCAACACATCACAAGATGGAGTTGCAAACTGGAGAACCCACCACACCACAGGAGAGGGTCAGAGTTCAGACTCGTCAGACAAGAAGCCTCCCACATACAAGGGGTCAGTCCTGCTCAGTCCTTGGCCTCTTCTTTTGGCATTTACTTTACAGTACACACACAAGGAGGGTTATGGCTGACAAAAGTTTGCAGATGACTGCAAACTGGGGCGCCATAGTAGATAACACAGACAACAGATATCCTTTCAGAAGGGTCTCACAGAAACGGATAACTGGTGGCCTAAAGTAAAAATGCCAAAATGCATACCTTCTAAAAAAAGAAAAGTTACCCCTAGCTAGCTACCAGGGCAATCCACTAAGCACAGAAGAAGTTATCAGGGACCTGGGGACCCAAGTTGATAATCATGAAGGTCTCATCTAGATCAAAGGGAGGTTATAGTCTCCCTTTACTCATCACGCCCCATTGTATCTGACCCGACACTTGCAGCAGGAGAGGAGACACAAAGTTCCTCACCAAAGGATAAAGGGTCTAAAATAAATCTAATCCTATGCTGCCTGAAAGAAAGAAGCTCTATTCAGTGCTTCGCCGCCGCTGCTCAGAGGTGTGACCTTGCCTAACATACAAGGCCATGTCAAAATATGCTTCACAAAAGATCTAGATCCATCAGAGCCACAAGAGGCGGAGACTTAAACGAACACACGCTATTACAGGACACATGCTGGAGGATGATTCATCCAAAAGACTCCTTATGCTGTGGGACAAAATCCCGACCAATGGATGGAGATCCACCCATATACACATTACCTCTAGTGTCACTACTGACAGCAGCACAAAAAATGGGTATCCCCCCCCATACTAAAGGGGGGGGGCGAAGTAAAAACGATGGGCTAGGCTTCATGGGAAGTACCCCAGGAGAGAATTTATTGATTCCCCATCCATTTATAAAAATTGCTTTTGAACAGTGAGGGACCGGTTTGTTTTATGAAGATGGGAAGTTTATTCCATAGATGAGGTAGCCATTGGGATACGAACCTTTCTCTCCAGCAAAGTCTGTTAAGAGTTACAAATAAGGTTCAAGTCCATGGAATGTGTAACTCTCATATAGTTTTTCTTGCAAATATGCAATATTCTCATCAGGGCTAGATTTGAGAAAGCCTTGGAGGTCAGGTATAAAACCCTTCTCAATAAACTGTGTGAGATGGTGTAATAGGATAGGGCCTTTACTCAATCTGCAATGTCCTACTCTTTGTATTTTTTTAGTGAGAAACCTCTGGGGCCACTCCAATTGGTTTAAGTGCCTGGTTAGGCACATTGAGATAGGAAAATTGTACTCTATTTTGGGCTTGATGAGGGCTGAGTACAATAGCACTGTGACTTCCTTTGATCTTGATGCCATGCCTTTACTTATAAGTTAAGCCAAACAGAACAATTTCCTCATTATCATAGCTACCTGGATGTCAAAGTTTAGGTTACTATCTATCAGTCTTCCTAGGTCCCTCACCACTGAGTTTACTTTTAGGGGTGGGCTATCAGTACTATAATTTGCATAAACATTTGACTTACTGAAGTGTATACTTACACATATTTAAGTATATATATATATATATATATATATATATATATATATATATATATAGTTTACTATCAAAAATTTATTTATGCAAAGCTGGGAAGGGCGAAAGGCTGTTTTCAAGTTTTCGTAATGGGGATCCTCAAAATGTTCAAATCCACATTAGTGAATGATAGTGTACATTCACTAATGTGGAATCAACATTCTGATAACAGATTGCACTACAGTGATGGTGGGGAAATGAACCCTTTTCTCACTGTAGTGCCATCTTGGAGTTGGAATATATAATATGTAGGGGGTATGAGGGGGTACAGGGGAGGCTCGCCTCCTGCAAAAATGTTACTGGTAACACAGACTTTTGATATTGGATCTTCCTGTGTTCAAATGTCAATTCCATGTTACCATTCCTGAAATTTTGGTAAGTTGTTATTACCAATTTCGGCAAAGTGGTTTGATCAAAAGGTGGAAAATTATTTTGATTTTCCACATTTTGATAGTAAACATATAAATATATATATATATATATATATATATATATATATATATATATATATATATATATATATATATATATATCTGTATGTAAAAAGTTCATAGCTTAGTACTAGGCTAGCTGCTCTTGTGAGACAGTTTAAGTTTAACCAGTTATTCCATTTGAGAATCAAAGTCAGCACTTTGAGTCTGTAAGGTTAACACCTTAACCATTATACCAGTCCTCGGCCACTGGAGAATCGAGATCAACAGGAAGAAAACCATCAAATTGAAAATTAATGAATAAATATGGGATTACAAAGCAATCACAGTTGTGAAATATGTAAGAACAAGAAAACCTGGAAATATTGGACTTATTAGACTTTGTTAGACTTGCAAGGACTCCAAAATATATGCCTTATTTCATGTCATTAATGTTTGAAAGGAAAGAGGTAACTATAGGTAAAACAATATTTGTTCTTAACAGTATTTTTATAAAACATTATATATAATGCATGTTATCTAGTAAAGGAGACCATTTGGCATCAAGTCTAAGGACTTTGCCTCCAATGCACAGTGTACAAGGTTCGATCCTGACCTCTGGCCAATGCCTGTTTGGAGTGTGCATGATCTTACTGTCTCTCTTTTGGATTCTTCCCACCACTCTGAGTGTGTATATCTTAAATGCACTAATCAATGGAGCTGGGGGCAGAAGCACAGATCCTACATGGTACCCTATAAGGGTAAGAGTTGTACAGACCAACTGCTTTGGTCATCTATTGTGGAGTGCAGTATCCAAAAAATAGAAGAATACAGATCACAGACTGCACACTGTGGCAGAGCTAGCCACTCAATGGATAAAATATGGCTTTAGGTGAGTCTGTCAAGTTGACTAATGTCGCCAAAATTTGCGTATTTGCCAGTCATAAGTGGGTTGAAGACCCAACCAATCAACCTGTCAAACATGAACTAAGAATTGCTACATGGAGCTTGGAATTGGATTACATGATGGTATGGAGGAGGCTGGACATCTTATGTATCCAAAAGAAAAGATGGAAGGACAATGCAGCAAAGACACTTGGCTTGGGATCCAGAATATACTAATATAAAAACAAAAAAATGTCATTCTCATGGGTAGAACAAAGGTTTTAATAGATTTGAGATTATTTTTAAGAAAAATAAATCTATCCATTATGTTTGGGAATCAAGGAGGATTGGACCCCAGTTCCTTTAAAAAGAAGAATATTTACAATCCCTATTGCATCCTATTTTGGCCAACTTTGAGATATTAGCTTAGCATGACATTAAGACTTATTTAAATAAAAATGCAAAAAAAAAATTCCCAATCACCAGTACAATGAGAGATCAATTTTGAAATAACTAAGCTCTAACAAAGAAATAAGAATCATGAAGCCTGATAAGGGGGGAGGATTTTTTATAACTAACTCCTGGATTTATTTGGGCAAGATGCTCGAGCTACTTAAAAGCAATTCCAGTAAAATGCAGGTATCCAAAAATGAAATAAATATGGCCTACAGGAAAATTAACCTAGCCTTGGAAAATAATTTTTTGCAACAAGATATTGATAAAAATGTGTATAATTTTTTATGCAATCCAAAGCCAATTATACCATCAATTTTCAGCATACCCAAGGTTCATAAAAATCTTAATGACCCATCAGGCTTATTGTAGCGGACACTGATATGAAATCCTAACCTTTGTATGTCTACATAGATAGAAAACTGAAATTTATACCATCTTTGAATATCCATCTTCTTGTGGATTCATGTTTTTTTTAGCTAAAATAAATGAAAGCTGCTACCACCCTGTTATGTTAATTACCATTGACATGCAAAATTTATTTTCAGTTATCGCTCATTCAGTTGGATTAGAATGGATTTCTGAGGTCATCATTAGAAGCAAATATCTATCCAACACACAACTACAACTAGTGATGGAAATGTTAGAGCTTGTCTTAGCTTGTCTTAGACAATAATTACGCATTCTATGAAGGGGAATATTACAAGCCAATAAATGGGGTCACTATGGGAGTGGTGTCTGCTCCCCTTTTTGCCAATCAGGTTTTATTGAATTGGGAACAGAATTACATGTTTAGATTGACTTATTTTTCTAAAATGTCAGTGTACCTGCACTTCTTGGATGGTCTCTTTATCATAAGGAAAGATACAAAGGAAGAGTTAGAAAAGTTTATTTGTTAAATAAACCAAATTACAGATTTTTTTAAATTACTTATAATATGGGAATGCAAGAAGTGAACTACTTGGATGTAAAACTTATAAAAGATCTTGTCAACAAGGATGTAAAACTTATAAAAGATCTTGTCAACAAGAGATTTAGATCAAGAATTTGTAGGAAAGATCATTTTACCAACTCCTACTTACATTATAGCAGTAACCATCCCTTCTACCAGAAGAGAAGCATAATTAAAGAGCAAGTGGTCCATATTGCCCATATGACTTCTAGCTTAGAAGACCTAGAACAAGAGCTCATCTATGTGTCTCAGCTATTCATTGAGTGGGCAGACCTGGAGCCCTTAGTTAACAGCATAAGGGAAGAAATCCTAAAAGGATGGGGTATGGAATATGGCCCCCTGCTTGTTTCCGGTAACAAATTAGATGAAGAGATTGTTCAGAGTTATGATGGTCTACAACACAGGACCAACAAATACCTAATGAAGGGGTCCATATTGATGTGGGGTCAGATGAGAACTATAAAGGGCCCCTAACAATGAAATTTAGTTCTGACACCAAAGAAATACAAAAGATAATACAGAAATACTGGGACATTTTTTTTCAAAAATGCCCAATAGATCCGATTTATTTTAAAAATCACCCCTGCATGGGTACAAAAGAGGACAAAATCTAAAAAAAAAATCTGTTTGAAGGAGGTTTTAAAAAGCTGAGTGGTGAAAATTCTCACATGAAAGTGAGCACCTATAAGTGTGGGATGTTTAATCAATGTAAGCACATGGCCCACAGAGGCGAACTGCAGCTAACCATGATACAGACCCCCATAACAGCCAAAATATATTTTAATTGTTCATCCAAAGGGGTTGTATACCTGGCTTTTTGCCAAATATGTTCTGCTTATGAAGTTGGAAAGACAGATAAACAGTTAAAAACAAGGGTCTATGAGCACTACTGTGAAATTTCTAAGTGTAGTGAAAGAAATGCATCTTATAAGCATTTGAAAGAATGTGAAAATGGTATGTTTCTGTTTTGGGTGTTAGAGCAAGTTGATCCTAGCCCTGGTATGGACAATGGGGAACTCTTTTAGTAGAATACTGTGAATTATTGTGGCAACTGTGTTTGAATGCAGGGACACTTCCAGGGTTAATGGGCAACTTTCATTAGGTCCTGTGTTAAAAATGAGGGTGGCCAAATTATGACTGAATCCTTCAACATGAAACTTTTATGTAAAATTTAAAAAGCACACAAGAACTAAATAGATTTTTTTGCAAATAGGATTTTTAATTGTGATTTTAGGTATGTGTATGATTTAACAGAAAAAGCTTTAACATTGTATATGGTTCACGAACTTTGCATTGTATTTTGGCAGGAAATGATGTAAACTAATTATCCAATGAATGTTTAAGATTTGATACTGGTTGATATAAACATAATTCAAAAACAAATGATTTTATTCTGATGAAGTCTTCCAGTAAGACAAAAGCTCTAAATCAAGTAATAAAATTCTAGAAAAGATTGTGTGTTGCTGCTATTATTTCTGAGGAGCATTGTTAGATTTGTAGCCGTTTACCAAGGTTTACTCTTGGTTATTAGTGTTTTTACCTTGGTTCCAGCACATTTTGGTTTTTAGTCATAAGACCTACTCATTGACCATCCTACATAATCTTTGCCTGTCTTATTGCTCTGTCATCAGTTTGGCACTAAGAAAACTCATTGGGTGCAAGACAAATGAAGCATCGTCTTTGTGTACTCTAATCTGGGTTGCCAGGAGATGTACAGGGTGACATAATACTATGGTGAATAATTATGGGGACAGGGATCATCTTGTTTCTGTGCAGGATCTCATGATCTGAAACAAAACATCTGAGTTTTAGTGGGACCTCTTCTTCTATGGCTTTGCTCAATGCTCTGTTAATCAATGCCAGGGCTATAACAAATCCTGGGTGATGTGACAGACTTGCTTCTTTATGTTAACTAGGCTTTTACAGCTAAGACAAGAATTGGTGAGAAGTTTGGAATCCATTTTGAGGCATTCAGCATTCTATCATATATCCCTCTTATTTACAGCCTTAGGCAGGATATTATTGGTACTGTGATTATCATATGGTTTAATTTCTGTCCTGAACTGACTTTGCTCGATCTGGCTGCAGCAATGTCTTTTAGTGCATCTTTGCAGCAAGACTGCATAGCAAATTCTTATGTATTTACCATTCACCAATTTACATGGGGTATTTCGGTAAGGATTTATTAATTTCTGATTTGACTAACTGCACAGCCACCCAAAATGTTCGATCTTGGATGACTTTAGAGTATACTTTGATGACAAATTTCTTAAACTTCCTGTAGAGCATCTACATATTATATATAGCTTTAATCAGACTGTTTCCTGTATTAATTATAGATATTCCAGTTTGCCTTGTAACCTCAAGCCTGGCAGTGCAGCCTTCCCCATTGTCAGACCATTTCCTGGGGTATTTCAAGTTGTTCTGTTATAGGGATTTGAAGAACCTCTCATAAGGCATTTTGATGCCCTTGACAGATCACACTGCAGGTCATTGGTCGTGATTTACTTTTAGCAGTATAGTTCTATAATGGGACCCTTGTGGTTCTCTCAGTGTATTAGCTCTTGAGGATATACAGTCAGTACCTCTTTCATCAACTAGTCCATCATTTGGCGATTATCATGGGATTCTGTGCAGGCGACGGTGAATACTTGAATGGACATGGAGATGATCTTACCTGGCTGAAGACAAATTTAGAATGGGCAAACAATATGCATTTTACCACTCAGAAATGTCATGTGCAAAGGTAGAGATCTTGTCTAGTGAGAATTATGTGACTCTGAATTGTCCAGTTGTCCTTCTTTGGGTGAGAGTGCAGAGTAGAGATTGTGCAACACTAGCTGTCATACCATTTGGAAGGTTTTTTTCCTCATTTCTGTATAAAGAATCTGTATGATTTTTTGATAAGATTGTCTATTTTTTTGCTATCCATACCACATGGCAGTGTCTCAATAGTAGACCACTTAGAAATGGGTTGTATGAAGGTTTTGCATGCCATCTATGAGGAAGTCATTAAAGTTTCTTCACCTTTGCATTTGCATTTGACCCACTCCAGTGTGGACCCCATGTCAACTAAGCTAGTTAAATCTCAAATTAATTCTTTGGATCAAATAATTTACCAAACTGTACTCTCTTCTTTGAGAAGAGGAGTGTCTTCTTCCTGCATTAAGGTGACCTCAGTAAACCCCATTCTTTAAAAGTCCTCTCCTAATGCATCTTCTTTATCCAACTACCATCATGTCTATTATATTCTTTTTGTTAGGAAAGTTGTTGAGAATGTAACTTATGAACAATTTTTATGTTTTTTGTTATGAAGTTCTTGATCCATGTTAGTCTCGTTTTAGATCTTGATAAAACATTAAGAATGACATCTTAAGAGTGGTAAACAATACCTTGACAGTAAAGGATCAAATATCATTTATCTCTTGGCTGTATTTAGCACTGTGGATCATGGCATTCTGATCTGCTAACTGTGCACCTGCTGTAATATTTCTTATACAATGCCCAAGTAGTTTGCATCTTACCTCATGGGTATCTACTAGCTTGGGTACAGGATACAGCATGACTTGAACATTCTTCCTTTATTATTTAGTGCCCTAGGCAGTGAACTGGACTCAAACAAAGCACAGAGATGAGACAGAATTAGTAACAATAATCTGAGAACACTTTGGCATGAAATGACAATACAATTATATCTGCTATTCACTTAGTTATTTATATATGGTGCAGATTCCTCAAGATTAGGTTCGTAGGTTCATAGGTTCATAGGTAGGTACTAGCCTATCTGCCCGAGGGCATTTTTAAGCCTAGCCAGAGTGTGTCGGCTTTCACCACCCCATTGATTAATTAACTGAGCCTCTGTCAAGCAGAGCCAATGAAGTGATCCGGGGGGTGTATTTTCTGTTACCCATCCACTCGTCAAGGCTTGAAGAGTGTTAGTGAGGGGCTCTGCCAAATGTAGTTAGGAATTTTGTTCCAAAGCATGGGGAGTCTCTGTGAGAGGAATCTATCCCTCCAGCATGTTCTATTTATTGTTGTGGTGAGGTTTAGCTCACTAGACCTCATGGCTCGCAGTGACTTGGATTTTTTTAGGTGGAGCATGTCCATCAATTCTGAGTTGGACATGGCTTTGTAAGTCAGGCAGAAATCACCTCTGAGTAAGCGATATGCCACTGAGTACAGCTGGAGTTTTTTCAGTTGGGCTGCATAGGACATATGTTTGAGGCCAGTAATCCTCTTGGTGAGGTGCTTTTGCAGTCTTTCCAGCTGTTGGAAGTGTTTTGTGAGGTACATCCCAAACGGGGCATTGTACTCTATGATGGGTCTGATGAGTGATGAGTAGAGGGGCACTATAACCTCTTTATTTCTAGATGCGAACCCCTTAGTAATTAGATGGGCCACATAGAAGGATTTCCTAACTACTTTGGCAATATGATTGTCAAAGGAGAGATTACTATCTACCTGGGTCCCCAGATCTCTTATTACCTCTTCTGTATTAAGGGGGCTGCCGCCTATGTGGTAATTCATGGGTGTTTTGTTTTTCCCAAACGGGATGACTATGCATTTTTTGGCATTTAGCTTGAGGCCATGACTTTGACACCAGGTGTCTGTCTCAGTAAGGCCTTTTTGAAGGATGTCCGTGTCAGCCGGAGAGTCAATTATGGCTCCCAGTTTGCAGTCATTGGCGAAGTTGGTTAGCCATAGTCCTCCTGTGTTTGCCTGAACTTCTGAGAAATATATGCCGAACAGTAGGGGTCCCAGAACTGAGCCTTGTGGGACACCACTTGTGACTGGTTTAGAGTCGGACCTTGGGCAGTGTTATCCTTTAGCGTGGGGGCTGTGAAACCTACCACCTCTGCCTTAAGTAAGGTGAAGTTTGCTTTAGAAAAGTTTTTCACTGTGGTTTCCTTGGTTGAGGGTGGTGGTGGGGTGAGGACATCCAGGGTGATTAGTTTATGGTCTGATCTAACCAGTGACGGGTTGACCTCCGGTGCGGAACATCTGTCACCCATGTTGGTGATGACCAGGTCCAATGTGTTTTCATCTCTGGTAGGGGAGTTTACCAGCTGATCCAGGGCATTTGAGTTAGTAAATTCCAGGAAGCGCTGAGCCTGGGAGTTTGTACTTAAGTAGTTTTTCCAGTTAATGGTAGGGTAATTGAAATCGCCCGATATAAGGTTGTTCGGTAGGACCTTCATGTTTTCCAGTGCCTCCAGAAAGGCGGAGTGGTGGTCCTGGGTCATGGAGGGTGATCTGTAGCAGGCCACAATTTGCATTGCAGATTTGCCCGATGTTAGGTGCACATGGATGATCTCAGAGGTGTCATGCTGCTCCACTAACCTGGAGGTGTAGGTATCCTTGATGAATATGGATACACCCCCTCCTTTTGTGTTTCAGTCCATGTTCTGTGGCCAAAATGTGTAGTATGAGTTGTAGTCCAGTAGTGCTGGAGAGGTCTCTGGTGCCTTGAACCAGGTTTCAGTTACTGCACAGATGTTGACGTTCTCCATATTTAGGAATGCTTTGAGCATGTGCATTTTGAGATTTAAACTCCTGGCGTTGAGTAGCATAACCTTCATTTTTTTATTTTTGCTGTTTATGGAGGTGGGTTTGACTTTTGAGCCTTGTCTAAAAAAGACACTATGGGGGCAGCAAGAGCCTTGGCCAGTATTCGAAAGCCAAGGGGTGACAGGTGCAAGCCATCTCTTGTGAAGCAACGCGGTTTTTCGAGCATGTCATCCCAGGCTGACAGACACTGGATCCCCTTTGAATGACACCAGAAGCTTAGCCAATTGTTGAAATTGATAATTGTTTTCTTTATACTGAGGTATCCTTCTTAGTGAGGGCAGGATGCTACTCAGGGTCAGGGTCATACCTGCCTTGGCTACATGATCAGAGAGCTCTTCCATGTCTCTTTCATGTAGTCCAGGGAGGTATATTTCAGGTCATTCACACCAACATGAACAATGACAGAGTCATATTTGTACTTGTTCTGGAGTGACCTGAGTGCTAGTGTTATGTGGCAAATTCTGGCTCCCGATAGGCAGCTAACAGCAACCTTCTCCTTATCCAGCCTAGTGAGTGGGGCGTCAGTATGCCTGACTATGTAGTCGCCTATTAGTAGTGTGTTAGGTATGTTATTTCGCCTTAAGGGCTAGGATTGTGCGGCACATTGATTTTGTGTTTTATGTGTTGTCTGGTTTGTGACGGGAGGTGCAGGTTTTGTGGGTGTCTGCTTTGGAGCTCTCTGATGCTTTTGCAGGTTTTTATTTAGAGCCTCCGAGTATGATTTTGTGTATTTATGTGTATTTTTTGCCAGTGCTGATTTAGTAGGTCTATGTGAGGCTGGAGGTGTGGTGCAAGTGTTAACCTTCTCCTCATGACTGTCTGTTCCAGTCTTGGGTGGAGAGAACTTAGCCTCCAGTTTGGCTGTATAATTGCATCTCTTGCATATGTTAGTATTTTGTGGTAGGAGGAGAGGGCTGTCTGTGTACATGAGGCAGTTGTAACATTGCCTCAGGATACCCAGATTCACCAGCTGGACTGGAGAGTACGCCTGAAGTTGCCCTTTGGTCATACCTAAATAGTAGGGTGAGCTGCTTAGTCACTTGGTTGGTGAGGGGTGGATAAAGAAGTGTCAGGGTATATTAGTGCTTGCTATTAGGTCTGAGCAAGTGCTGGACTGTAGGATGCTTTTTGAGTGCTTAGGTTGAGAGTTAGACTAGTTTTAAGTGAAAAACTGATAAGGAGGCTTAGTGGAGCCAGGAATAATTTAACCCTAGCTAACCAGTGCTGCCCGGTGCACAAACCGTGCAAACGCGGTTTTTAAACTACTAACTTCTGGGCTGGAACCACTCCTCCAGGGACAGATGGCTGCTCAAAGTTCCCCTCTCTCACAGGTGAACAGAGAAACTTCCCTCTATCCAAGTAAGGTATGGGCAACTCAGAAACTTGTAACACAGCCCTGAATTCAGCACTAGCCTGAATACTGGACTATACTAGCTTAGAAAGGCGGGAAACAATTTTTTTTTTAAAGATAAGGCAAAAACAGTAAAAAGTACACTTAACACAGCTTTAAACAACTACAAGTGATCAGAAAAGGCTATCACACTTTAGTGTGTAGCCTACAACAGTTAAACAACGTTTTAAAAGTGCAGGCAGTCAAATAAGTACAATAAGTGAAAAGAAAACAAGCTTTTAAATCACAATAAGTGCTGGAATAATCAGCGTTTAGGTGGAAAACAGTTAAGTACAGCAAGAAAATACAGAAAACTGATACTCAATCACTCCAAAGTCTCTCTTTTAAGCTAGAAGGCTTGTATCAGTTTAAGGCTTTCTAGTGCTTTCCAGTAGGTTAGTTACAGGAAAGATGGGAAACAAGTGCAGATGTGGTCTTTTAAACCAGAAAGTTGAAAGAAATGGACAACTTCCCGAATGATCAATAAACTACAATTCCTGGGCCAAGAACCACTCCTCTTGTGGTAGACAGGCTACCTAGTACTTACCACGCCCACTGATAAGCTAGAAGGCTGCACTCCAACACAAAGGCTTGTTGCAGATGCATACTTGTTAAACCTGTCTTTATGAGAAAGAAGAGCAGGACGAGCCTAGAGTCATACAGACCCATATGTTTGCTTTCATGCTGTGGAAAAAATGGAGAAGGTTATACTGAAGTAATTACTTTCAGAACTGGAAAGATTGGGACTTGAAACCATGTATCTGCATGCAGATGTTGAGAACAGATCTACAATCACCTGTAACATGACATTATATAATAATATAATAACAGCTAAAAATGAAAATTTGTGCTGTTATGTAATTTATATAGCGTTAATATCAGTGTTTGATATGGTCATACACAAAACACTGATCAATAAATTAGAATAATTGGGTATTGATGCACTCTTGATAAGATGGATAGCTGTATGGCTTACAAATAGGACATGTCAAGTATCATATAGCAAATGGACATGTGAAATTCTAGGTTACAGTTAGGGTGTCCCATGGTGCTCTGTCATAGGCCCATACTTGTTTAGGTTGTATCTTTCAGATCTATATTTATCATCTGAGATGTTCTATAGTCTGTATGGTGTTGACTTCAAAATGGGTAAACTGATTACATGTGGTAGTAGATAGACCATGTCTGTAAGAGAACTTGACTAAATTGACTATTTTGGCACAGGAGAATAATATACTGATAAATACATCAAAAACTAAGCATATGAGATTTGGGAGACATAGATTGAAAGGTAAATATTTAATGCAGCACACAGTGATTGAAACTGTAGATTCATTTAAGGACCTGGGTATATGGGTAGATCCAGCTTTGCATTTTCTAATCATATCGATCAATTGGTTAATGATTGTTATAGAACTATAGGTTGCATAACAAGTTTTATAAAGTCGAGGAAATCAGAAATCATGAACTCATTGTTTATTAGTTACATTAGACCCAAACTTGAATATGGAATAACAATATGGAAACCTTATATGAAAATATGAGTAAATTGGAAAGAGTACAGCAGAAATATACCAAGGACATCCATGGATCTGAAAATTCAGGTAATTACAAAAGACTGAAATATCTGAAATCATACAGTGACTCATATAGATATTTAAGAGGAGACCTTATTGATGTATAGAGGGCATTAGAGGTGACTGACTACTTCTGAGAATATTTGGGTTATCAAAAAGAAGTAGAAAAGCATCAGACAATATCTGTAGACAATATCTGTAGTAATGAGAAGTGTTATTAATTGGTTCTCTGAGAGTAGCTGATGCATGGAGCAGACTACCAAATTACATTAAAGCAAGCATTAGTTTAGATATTTTAAGAACAACCTAGACACTTGTCACTTGTCTGGTCAGGATAAAACAGACGGACATTTGTGGGTTCTGTTCAAGCAGTTTTATTACACACAAACACATCAGAAATGAGGCTTTATAACTTAATCTTAAATAAACTTATAAGCAGACTGACTACTGCACTCATACATGTTAACACTCTGGCTGTTCTTTCAAAATGGCACTGCTGCCTGCACGTGCTCAGAATTTATATGCACGTACAACATCTGGAAATGCTTCTTAAAGGTACATACACACCCTCTGATCTACACTTATTATAGGAATTACTGTTCTGCTGTATTGGCAGGCTGGAATGGCATTATTGCCCACACCTGAAATATTTGCATGCATGTATATATGTAAGTGAGCACATTTATTATAGCTTGGTAGTTACTACTATGAATAGGGTGCACTCGCTAGAATACAAAGGTAACATCTGCTTTTGTCACTGTCTTTGATTTGGTGATATTCACCTACATTTATTCGTGTCTGAAGACTGCATGTCCAATTATTCAACTCTTGAGGAATGCGCCAATGCCAAATCATCAAGTCTTAGATGGAGTATTGTCATCTAAAACTCACACCATCTAAGACAGAGGTGATGCTGCTGCTGCATGCTGCTGTGATTCCTTTCTTGCGCCTTTTTTTCCTGCCACCCCTTTTCTCCTGTCATCTTTTATGGAAAGAATAGATTGCATTTGATGCTTTTAGTCTGGTAGTTGGTGCAGAGGACTACGTCTGATAGTTCTTGTGATACAAGGTTTGATTCTCTCAGCTCTCATTTGTCTGCTATATGATCATGAACTAGTTGCTTTACCAGACATTACTCCTGGGTCACCACTGGCAAAGGACTGTGTCCAGTGGCCCTAGCTGGTTAAAATATGGATATTATTATTATTCTGTGCATAGTCTGGGGTGATGCATGGTATCTTGCTTTCACTTAATGTTGTCATGTCTGTCTATTATCATTGAAAAATGTTATTCCTGGGTAAAGAACTTTCTACCATTGATAGACCTTGCTACAGATGTTCATACCCTAGTATCTTCTTGTCTGGATTGCTGCAGTACACTTTACCCACTTACATAAGATGACCTACCTCAGCTCTAGTAAGTACAAAATTCTCTGTATAGTCAGGCTCGCATCTGCTTGAAAGTGTATCTGTTCTTTCATAATCCCACTAGACAGCTCACAGCATTAGGTGTGTGTGTGTGGATGTGTGTGTGTGTGTGTGTGTGTGTGTGTGTGTGTGTGTGTGTGTGTGTGTGTGTGTGTGTGTGTGTGTGTGTGTGTGTGTGTGTGTGTGTATGTGTGTGTGTGTGTGCGTGCATATGTGTGGGGTTACCGATTATTTCTAAGACTTGGTGAAAAAGCTTGGATAAACATTTGTTTCCATTAATCAAGGCATTCCTTGTGGAATTTGCTGTTTAATACACTAGCATCATTAATGACTGTCATGTGAGACTGACGCCTCATTTCAGCAGTTTGTAAAGTATCCCTTGTTAACCCAAATCAAAAAAAAAAAATTTTAATAAAACTATATTTTTGTTTTATTTTGTATCTTAATCCATAGTTGTTATAATTTATCAACCTGTTATGTTTGTATTATTTTATCTTAAGTGCTACTTAGTACTTTAAACACCTTAATAAATTAAGGGTTAAAACAATGAGATTTAATATAACACTGGCATTATTTGATTGTAGAGTAACAGAGAGTTTTACAATACTGCTTTTTGTGTTTCTTGGGAAAATTACTCTTTATGTTTCAGACTGAGTTTGTATCTCTCTATGTATCTAGACACACGCACACACACACACACACACACACATATATATATATATATATATATATATATATATATATATATATATATACAGTGTCATGTAAGTTTCAAATCATAGAAAGGACATTGCTGATTCAGTAGCAATATTATTTTTATTAGTTCCTGTGGTGCTTCTGTATAATCTGTAATTCAGTTTTTTGTGTTTATGAAAAAATATAGGACAGCTGGCATTCATGTATATAGCAGTTAGGCAGAACTTTAAATATTGTATTATCATTATTTGTAGTCTTTACTGAATAAAGTAAAACAAATGACTCCCAATGGATACAGACATTGTTAAAGCCATGCATACACTTCATAATGAATAGTTTACACATTCGTTTTTTACAAGCAACATGTTATTAAACTCTTGGGATACATGTACCGTGCTTTAGATGCTGTAACTGTATTTTGTCGATTTCCATAATGAATGCACAGTTCCCTTCTGTAGTTCTCAGATTAATGTACCCACCAGTGCATTTCAAATTGCTAGAGTGTTAATTTTAAAGAAGTTAAACTGAGAACGAATTACACGTGTTGGTGTTTTATGTGTATTGTGTATATTATTTATGGGAATAAGCTGTACATATGTTTTAGTTCTTCTTGAGATTCTATAAGAAATTAATTTGAAATCTCTGTTTTCTCTGGTGGTCCTAATCTGTAAGTACCACCCACACAGGTTACTGCAGAACACAGCTGATTGCCCATGTTATAGGTGAGCTTCCTTGCAGCCATTATAAATAAATCATATAATCAACTAATGCATGCAGCAGAGGTAGCAATAAACATATAGCCTGTTTTAAGGTATGTTTATAAAAAAATTGCTGCCATTTCCTCATCTCCCAAGTGCAAGCAATAGCATAATACCAACATCTAGTTCAGGCTTCATACATATAATCTGAGATGATATAAAAGTATCTAGGTTCACTGTATAGTGCTGTTTCCTCCTCAGAATGGAGAACTGAATTTGTTAAATTAATATTTGACAGAACACACAGTAGCAACACAGTATAAAGTGCAAATACAGAAAAATCTTACAGCATTATGTAAAGTGCAATTCACAACAGCAACTGCAAGTGCGTGGTAAGATTCCAAACGTTCATTAGACGTCTTGACCCAATAACGGAAAAGTACCAATATTTGTTATATGGATAGATTGACTGGTCCATGTTACATTTCCAGCCATGACCTAAGGATAAATATTACCAGCGCTTAGCACAAAGTATTCAAATATGATGCAACAAAAAGAACAAACAAACAATCCATAAAATAAAACATTAACATAAAAGTACATCAACAGATGCAGAAAAATTTAACGGTTATAAACATTCAAGCTGCTAGACAAGCAGAGGAGCAGAAAAGTTGCTTAGCCTAATATACTCACTATACAGAAGTGATATCATAATCCAGTGTCCACCTACTGATGCAAACTGTGTAACTGTGTTTTAAATATATTCAGTATCAAAGATGTGATTTGACAACAGAACACTGGTGAAAAACACAAGAACAATTACTGCTATTGTCTTCCTGAAGTTATAGTTTTTGCTAATCCAGAGCAAGCCATTCCACAAAGGCTGTGCGGCTTCAGAGAACACTCTTTCCAGAAGTCAGGTTTGACAGATGGCCTCTGTAAAGACCTTCTGAGGTAGTTCAATCCATATGAATAAAAGAGGTTCCCTAGGTGAAATCTTTCTGACAAAAGTGGTCAGTAATCACAACAGAATTTTTTAAATGTGAGACACTTTAGGAAAAACAGAATTCCGACAGTGACTACAAGCCAACTAGTCTTGGAGTGGGACATACAGAGCTTAACAAAGACAGAATCCTGGCAGTCACTAGAAGCAATTGGCCTTTGGAAGGAACATACACAGTTTAACAAAAACAGAACAGATCCTAAAAGTGTAAAATTCTGAACTTCATTATATTTCCACTGGATTATACATACTAAAGCATACTGGTTTTATAATGTACTAGCATGCAGTTTTTCATTCTTTCTTTCTTTCCTTCATTTTCTATTTATGCATTCATGTATTTATTCATTTATTAATAATGCAAAACTTTCATTATGCAGCTAAGGGGCCTCTGAGAGCTACAGCCTATCCTGGCCTTTATTGCATGCAAAACAGAGAAAATAATATATGATGGGATGCCAGTCTATAACAGATAGAACATACACACACACACACACACACACACACACACACACACACACACACACACACACACACACACACACACACACACACACACACACACACACACACACACGCACACACACACACACACACACACACACACACACACACACACACACACACACACACACACATGAACTGCAGGCAATTTATCTGACTAAGCATTCACCTATGACATATCTTTGGGGTGTTGGGGTAACACAGAGCACCCAGCAATAACCCATGCTAACTAACACAAGGGAACATGCATATCATACAGAAGACACCCAGTCAAGAAGTGAAATAGAGAACCAATTGCTGTGAGTCAGGAATGCAAACAACTCAAGCCCATTGTAAACCCTACAGCAGTTCTTGCCTTTTAGAAATATGCTTTGATTTTGTCTCACTCCGAATTAACACATAATTACGGGTAAATGTTTACCTTGCTTTCCTCTCTGTACTTGGTATGTGTTTACTTTCACTAAACCACATTCTGCATTTTCTTGTTTCTGCTGTTAAATGTCAGCAAAAGAATTTTGAGCATTACATTCAGTGTGGAAAATCTGACATGCCTTCCATGTGGCTTTGAAAATCAGTATAAAATTTTAACTAACAAAAGAAAAATATTCTGGAAGTATTACAATGATTCCTTCTCCAAAGAGAAAAATCCAAAACACTCTAGAATTTTGACCACTTATACACTAGACAAAAAAAGAAGTTATGTACTTACCATAATGTCCCATCTAAGCTGTTGCTTTTCATTTGTCTTTAATCTATGGGACACATATCTGAGGTTGGATCTGACTCGGTCGTATACACCAGCATCGGAGCCAAAATTTGAGCTCCTCCCCTATACATATTGTCCCGCTCTTCCTTCTCCCCTCAGATCAAGTTTGCTGCAGAACAGCACACCTAACCCACAGCAGAATACCTTAACCCCTAACCATAAAAGGGCTACACACACACACACACACACACACACACACACACACACACACACACACACACACACGCGCACACACACACGCGCACACACACAAACACACACACACACACACACACACACACACACACACCAGACTGAAACCCAGGACCAAAAAAAAGATAGCGCCTGCATCTGTCTGGTCCACAACACAAGCCTAAAGGCAGGAGGAAGGAAGGAGGAACAGCTGAAGACAAATGAAAAGCAACAACTTGGATGGAACGTCATAGTAGGTGAAATTCTTGCTTTCATTTGGTCTTCAGCCTATGGGACAGAGTCCCTAACTACAATAAGCTTGGGAGACCCTCATGGAAGAATATTCTGGAGCATGACAGAGCCGAAGGAAGCCTTGCTCCTGGAGAGAATGTCCAATTTGTAATGGGAAACAAAAGTATGTGTAAAGGACCAAGTGGCAACCGAGCAAATGCCATCAATAGGAACCCTGGACCAAAAGGCTGCAGAAGTAGACACTGAGCTGTTGGAATGCACCCGGACAGGGCTAGGTAAAGGCAGACCTTTAGCATGATAAGCCAAAGAGTTGTAACTGAAAATCCAATAAGCAAGGGTGACCTTAGAAATAGGCTTTCCCAAATGGGGCTTTGAAAGAGATACAAAAAGTTGATCAGACTGTCATAAATTTTTAGTTCTATCCAAATAAAAGCACATCTGCCTATGGACATCAAGCAAATGAAGTTTGTATTCCCCTTTGTTCTGATAATTTGGAAAGAAAACTGGCAAATTAATCACCTGGCTAATGTTAGCTTCAGACGCCACCTTTGGCATGAAAGAGGGGTTGGTTCATAGGTTCATAGGCTCATAGGTTGGTACTAGGCTATTGGCCCTAGGGCCTATGCAAGCCTAGCCATAACAATTCCCTGGATATTTCTTCCCACAATATTTACTTCTCCAGGCCCCTGTCTAGCAGGGCGACTGACATGATCCCCGGGGTATGAAGAGTTACTCTGTCATTATGGAAGACAAGACGAGAAGGCTTAATTGATAATGCCTGCAATTCAGAGACCCACTTGGCAGAATTGATAGCCAACAAGAAGGCCATCATCCAAGAATGAAACTGTAAATCTACAGTGGAAGCTAGTTCAAAAGGAGGAGAAACCAGGGCCTGCAGAACAAAAGTAAGATCCCAAGGAGGCGTGGGGTCCTTGATTGGTGGCCTAAGGAGAAAAGTACCCTTCAAAAGGCCTTGTAGAGTTTAGAAGAAGACAGGGAGGCAGAATTCTCATTCACATGGAAATTTGAGATGGCTGCCAATTGAACTTTAATCATAGAAAAAACTAGCTCTGTTGTGGAAGGCATGGGCTACAAAGTCCAAAATGGCTGGAACAGGAGCTGTAAAAGGATCCATCTTATGCTGTGATGCCCAGATGGAAAAATATTTTCATTTACTAGAGAAAATTTTTCTAATATAGGCCTTAGGAGCCTCAACCAAAATCTTTTCAACTGGTGAAGAGATCCCAAGAGTTCTTGCAATCAAAGGAACTGGAGCAGCCACATGGTGAACTTCAGCCTGACTAAGTCTGGGTGTGGAACCCCTGACGGGTATGAGCGGGGAGACGGAACCAGATCCAAAGTCCAGCGCGGACACACCAGATGAGACCAAAGAGTGTGGAACCAAACTTGACAAGGCCAGAAGGGGGCAATGAGGATGAATTTGCTCTTCAACCACTATGCTTTCTGAATAAACTTGGGGATCAGAGGAAGAGGGGTGTAACCATAATGTAGACCGGAGGGCAAAGCATGGACTTGAGCATCGCTGGGTGACTCCCCCAGGGGGGATCAGGGCAAAAAACTCTCTACACTTGGCATTGGAAGGAGAGGTGAAAAGTTTGCAGCAAGGATGATCCCATTTCTGAAAGATTATGCCTGCCACTGAAGGATTTAGAAACCACTTGTAAGGCATCAGAATGGTTCTGCTGAGCCTGTCCACTAGAATGTTGGACTTCCCCAGGATGTGCGTTGCCACCAGAAAACAGTTGGAAAAGATCATCCACTCCCACAATCTCATGGTCTTGCTACTTAGGATATAAGAGCTGATCTCCTCCTGTTTGTTGATATACCAGACAATGGACATGTTGTCTATCTGGGTGGCAATTGTCCAGGTAGGAAGAAAATCTCAAAGGGCTTGCAATACCAGAAGCAGCTCTCTCATCTCCAGGACATGGATATGCAGCTTGTTCTTTCAGGGGGACCACATGACTTGGACTGTCTGTCCCATGCAATGGCCACCCCACCCAAGCTGGGAAGCGTCTATGGTCACTGTGATTGAGGGGGAAGAAAGAACAAATAGCTGGCCCAAAAGGAGGTCCAGGGATTGGGCTACCACCAAAGAGACTCCTGACAAGCCCGATCTAATGTCTACTGCAGGATTCTCATGTGGAGGTGCACAGTTGGCAGTAGATATATTGCGGCCTCCATAGACCCCAACGCCCAAAGAACCATCCCCTCTGGGGGGCAAGGAGTTTACAGTATAAACCTCACATGTTGCTGAAGTGAACGTATCCTGTCTGGTGGCAGAAACACCCTGCTCTGCACTATGTTCAACCGGGCACCTATAAAATATAACACCTGAACCAGTTCCAAGTTCAAGTTGGCCAGATTGATCGAGATGCCCAGGGAAGATGCTAGGAGAAGGAGGTAATCCCTTGCCTGAAGAAGCCAATGCCTGGTGGGAACAGAGGGGAGAAAATCATCCAAGTAAGGAAATGCATGGAATCCCTGCAGTTTCAAGTGAGTTGCCACTACTGCCATCTCTTTGGTAAACACCCAGAGGCCTGTGGTGAGTCCAAAATTGAATTGGAAGTGATCGGCTCCCAGACAGAAGTGAAGAAACTTTCTGGAGTGCCTGTTCATTTTTATGTGATAGTATGCATCCTGAAGGTCTATGGAGCACATCCAGTCATTGTTCTGCCAAAAGGGCAGAATGGATTGTAAAGTGACCATCCGAAACTTCATTTTGGCAACAAACAGGTTCAGGGCAGTGAGATCCAGAATGTGTCTGAAGTCACCCATTTTCTTTGACACCAAAAAGAATCTGGAATAAATGTCTGATACAGACTGGACTGGGGGAGGGTGGACTGGAAGACTCATTTTTCAAGCAGTCTGGTGATCTCTACAGCTGTCACCTCCCACTAACCAGGTGGAACATCAGGGAGGTTTCTCTTTGGAGTGGGGGGATGAAGAAATGGGATTGAATAACCTCTGTTTATAACTTGAAACACCCAGCGATCATTTGTGATGGACTCCTATGTGGCTGGGTACAGAGACAGGTGACCCCTGACTGCCTCAAGAGTAGAGTAGTTGGGCAATCCCTCAGGACTGCTGAAAGGGCCTGTCCAAGAATGAATCTTGAGACCCTTGGTTCCTCAGACCCCCTCTGCCAAATGGACAGTGTCATTTCCCCTTCTGTCCCTGGTGGAAGGTTCACCCTGAACTTCCTGGGAAAAGCCCTGAGACTTTCAGAACCACAACGTCTTACCCCATGCTGGTTCCTAGAGTAGGTCCATTTCAGGGTAGAGAAGCAGATCCCGTTGGCAGACAATGTCTTCCCGTCTTTCGCACTCTGGGTAAGAGTATCACAAACAGTAGGTCCAAACAAGGTGGACCTGTCAAAAGAGGCATTCATGAAAGACGCCACGAAGGGTTCTAAAAAAGTACAAAGTTGGAGCCAGATGTGCCACCTAATGGCAACGCCCATCCTGGCAATGCCCTAGAGGCACCGTCAGTAGCATAAGAAAGTAACCTCATGGGTGTGTTTGAGATGGCTGTCAAGGTGGCCAGTCCAGAGGAGAAATCCTTCTTCTCCTTCTGCAATATGGACCCCAGGGCAGACCCAAAGAGTTCCTTGACCAGGTCTTTCTGCAGTCGGTGATGTGTGCCAAATAGTTCAGTGCACTCAGAGCAAAGGTGGCTTAAGTGTAAGCTTGATTCCCAAAGCAGTCTATTGCCCCAGAATCCTTGTCTGGAGGATGGACTGAGGAGCTCTCCTGATCCAGCTCCTTCTTGTTGGCAGCTGCAACCGCCATGGCATCGACTGGGGAACCCTTGGACCAATGAGGCCTGTCTGATGGAGCACTGAGCACCTTGTCTGGGTGTGCTTGGGAATGGACTCAACCATGTCTGGTTCCTTACATGCCCTGTGGGAGATGAGCTCTACCAATGGATCTGCAGGGGGGACACCCAAGATGTAGATGGCCATGTGCAAAATGCTTCCAGGAATATGGACTTGTCAGAGCTGGGTTTATGGGAAGCCCACACAATTCTCTGAAGCAGGATCTCCAAGAAGTCTCTGAATGAGACATCATCAGGAGGTGATCTAGGGGACCCCTCCCTCTTATTCAAGTCCATATCTTCTGTGAGAGATTCTGGGGGGAATCTAAGTGCCTCGTCTTGCACATATGCTTCTGAGGTGCTTCCTCGGGGGGGGGGGGTACGCCAGACAGGCCTTGGAAGCTTCAATGTGTTCCTGAAGAGGAACATTCTGGGGAGGTCTGGCAACAGGCTGTCCTTGAGGAGGCAGGATGGATGACTCCAGCTCAGAAACAGAAGGAGCAAGGGAAGACTCCAAGGAAGGAAGTGTTTAGGTCTTTGAGGGAGCTGTGATGACCCTCTCCACCACCTTGATGGCCGAAGGTGAGCAGGCCTTGGAAGACAGTGCTGCTGGAACTGAAGTTGCTGATGTATGAGCCTCTCAGAGCATCACCCCTGGCACTGAAGGTGGATACAGAGCCGAGCTTACCAGCACTGAATCCCCAAAGGGAAGAGACAGCTCTGAAAGCTTAACAGCAGATGCCAGCCCCTCAGAGCCTATGCCGAATCTATGGCTCCAAGAGTCGGTAAGGTCCAATGACATTGGATCTGAATTGCTCAAACTAACTGTCAGCATCAAGGTACAAGAGACCATCAATGCTGACACCTAGACATTGCGAAACTTCAGGCCCAAGAACTCCAAAGCCAAAGGTCGGATTTAAGAAGGAGAGATTGGGAAAAATTCATGCTGCATGCTCATGGCTCCAGATGGGGACAGAGCAGGCAAAACCCCAAGCTGTATCTGAGCCCAGAAAAACTTCATCATCATCCTGTCCACCTCGGCTTCCAACAGGCTCTGAGTAGACTGGACAGAGGATGTGACCGACCCCGGCCTGTAATGATGCCAAGGAAAGGCAGGGATAGGAGACTTGGCACATGAACTCTCTGGGTCCAGGGAGAAATGGTGCGATTAGAGCCAAGAAGAACCCTGAGCCACTATGGGCCAAGACTTAGTGGGCAGCTCCACTGAGAAAGACTGGTCAGGAGACCACTTCCTATGTTGCTCCCGCTGTTTATGTCTGGCTTGGTCCCACTTCCCATGTTTCTTGGTGGGGGTTTGAGCTCTAGTGGAGGAGGGACCAGGAGAAGACTAAGAAGTTAAGGGCAAAAGGCCCTTTAAAATCAACTTGTTCCTACTGTCAAAAAGAGTGCATTGGTTAAAACCCATGCATATTGAGAAGGAGGAATCCAGGTGGGATGCTCCAAAGCACACCACACACAGACACACAGAGTGTGGGCATCAGAAGTAAGGATTTTAGGGCCACACACCGTATACTTTTTAATTCCAGCTGGCTTAGGAAGGTCAGCCTTAGGGTAAAAGCACATACAGTAAAGTCAGAACATACCTCTGAACCGATAAAGGAACCAATGTAGCAAACAGCAAAATAGTGAAGAAAAAGGCAAACTGGTTCCAACACAGCACTCTTTAATAGCAACGCAACAATGTAAGCACTTTCACGGATTACATCCGCTTCCTCAGACCAAAATATTAAAACTCAAGTCACATCTTTAAACATTCTAGCAGCCAATGAGGCACACTAATCATTGAACCAATTTAACACATTCATGGCCTTGTCTAAGCAGTGAAGAAACTAACATCAGTGTGTAAATCAGCAACACTATAAAACATACATTGCAGCTCAAAAATTGCTAAGTACATAATTAAAACTGACTCTGGTCTATCACATAAACATAAATATAAATTCTAAAAGGTATCAACATTTAAATATACTAAAAGATATAGAAAAAAAAAAATAAATAAAAAAAAAATATATATATATATATATATATATATATACACACACACACACACACACACACACACACACACACACACACACACACACACACACACACACACACACACACACATATAATAAAATCTGTCTAAAAATATGTATATAAAACTGGCCAATCTTGTGGACATATAAAATAAAAACCATAGCAGAGATATATATAAGAAACCAAGGACATAAGCCTGGTACTACTTGGTCAATGTTTCAGTGCTCTAGCTTTTAAAAAGGGCTACAGAGACACCTTACTATTGAGACCTGGTGGTTTGTCAACTTGATAAAGTATAATCCACTTCTGTTCCCCTGATTCTGTCTTATTATTGATGTCATCACCTCTAATACTATCGTGTATGACTTCTAGAACAAAAAATTTAAACTTATGTGCAGTGTCTTCTTTCACAACATGCATGGCCAACGCACTTGTTTCCTTAGCATTCCTAATTTCTCTTAGGTGTTCTAAAATTCTCTCCTTGAAAGCTCTATTTGTTTTGCCTATATAGAATGAAAAACAGTAAAAAAACAAAAATATACAATGTGCTTAGTATGGCAATCAGCATATAAATTGGTGCTAATCTCAAAGCCTAATTGTGGATGTACAAAAGTGCCCCCCCCACATATATACACAAACAAGCCATACATCTCCTGCATGGGTACATGCCCATTCTATCAGATTGTACAGCATTCTGTCTACCCTTGGATTTGTAACATAACTGATTCTTAAGATATTTGTTATTCCTGAAAGTAAAACTGGGTTGGTGACCTATAACATCTTTGAGTCCAGTATCAGTCAAGAGAATATCCCGATTGTTGTGTTAAATTGGTTCAGTGATTAGTGTACCTCATTGGCTGCTAGAATGTTTAAAGATGTGACTTGAGTTTTAATATTTTGGTCTGAGGAAGCGGATGTAATCCGTGAAAGTGCTTACTTTGTTGTTTTGTGATTAAGGAGTACTGTGTTGGAACCAGTTTGCCTTTTTCTTCACTATTTTGCTGTTTGCTACATTGGTTCCTTTATCGGTTCAGAGGTTTGTTCTGACTTTACTGCTACTGTTTGCTTACTTCTCACCGAGCATGGCTGCTACAAATGGGGATTTATGTGTTACAGAAGAGTCAGCTCCTGCTTTGACTACTAAAGGACTGTACAATAATAGTTTCTACTCACTTTTAAATAATATGATCAATCCATTATTGAGTGGAACATTGCGCTTTGAACATGAAGTGAATATTGATGATTTGAATGCTCATGAGATGTTTCTTAAAAATTTTCATGACTTGGAGAATAAGCTTTACAGGTATAAGTGACTGCAGTGGCAGTGCTTCCACCTTGAAGCTTCTCTTAAAATGAACATAGCACCAAGGGGACTGAGAGTCTTGACAATGCCGAGCTATGGACAAACCTATCCTGAACTTTTGAGATGCTGACAGCTGTTAAATCTTGAGTGCAGTGCCAGATACATGTAGCTCCTTATTGAGGTCTTTCAACCTGAAGAGGCTGATTTATGCAGAGAGATAGAAGGCTTACAGAGTGCGATCTTTGACAAGTGTCCAGATGATGTCATAGGGGATAAAATGGAGGTCTTGTTTGACAATATAAGTCAATATGATAAAAGGCTATCGGCCACCAAACTTAGGAAAATTCAGAGAGACACATTTGATTTCCAAAATGGTAATGTGTTCTCTTGATTGAGAGATGGTACTGGCTATAGTGTTCAAACTCAGCGCTCAACAGGAAGTGGGCGGAGGCCATATAATGCAGAAATGAATGAGTCATATGATAAACGTTCCATGAAATCGGTACAGGCACATACAGTTTCATCGACTACTACAAGAACTGCATCAGTATCTGAACCAGTGGCCAACAATTCACTAGATATTCAAACTGGCCATTCTAGTGAGAATGTGGCTAACATCAAGTCTGGTACTGACAATGTTGTTAGGATTAAATCGCTGACAATGGTACACAATAGTCCTGCTAAAGCAGCAAGGAATCTGCTTGCACCTGAAGTAGTACATTCTACTTTTTTACTGAAGGATCCACTCCCGATCAGAGGGAGATCCAGGAATCGGTATACCAATTTGAAAATGAGATGTCCACACAGCGAGGAGGAGGTAATAAGGACAGGAAAGAGGCAGAAACAGGTCTAGTATACAATATCTCTTCTGTTATTTTAACTGAAGAACAACTCTCAGTACTAAACAGAGCTTTAAACTTTGTTCCAGCTCAGCAAGTTGATCTTGTTGATGTACTCAAAGATCTACGCCTGTTTGGCAGGACATTGACACTAAAAAGTATGTTTCTTGATAATATGATGACTGAAGGTGTTTTTTGAAAACCGAGTACTTTTGTTCCTCCCACAAATTCGACTGTTGAATTATTTCTAGATATTTGTGACAAACAGATCAGGGACAAGTTCTCTGATAATCACACTAAAGGCTTTATTAATTTGTCAGTGAATGAGCGGCAAGCACTTTTTGAATTGAAACGCATGAATAGTATTGAAATACGACCAGCTGACAAAGAGGGTGGGATTGTCATACTTGATAGAGATGTGTATATTGGATGCATGTTGGATCTGTTAAGTGGCTTGAACACCTACTCCCCTATCACAGGTACCATGTTGAAAGGGATTATTGATAGAATACAGTTGTATGTGTTTGATCTGCTTATGACAGGGCTAATCTCTGAACAACTGTTTGAATATTTCAAAGTAGATCATCCAGTAGTACCCGTTGTTTATGGCTTTCCGAAGATGCATAAGAATTTACACCATCCACCCATTCATCCTATAGTGTCCAGCAGAGGCTGGGCAACAGAGCCACTTTCCATCTTTGTTGAAACAAATTTCCGGATTGTGCTAGACAGTTGTCATACTGTGCTTAGAGATACTAAAGGTTTTTTGCAAGAGCTGAATAATTAGTTAGATGTTTTATCTGGTCATTTTTTTTGTCACACTTGATGTAGCCTCTCTATTCACTGTTATCCCCAATAGTTGGGGGATTGAGAATATTAGAGAAATATTATGTGCCAATGAATTTATTACTAGCAACGTTGAACTCATTTGTACTCTCTTAGAGATTATTCTTGAGAATAATGTTTTTATTTTCAGTGACTCCCATTATATACAGAAGGGTGGCATGGCTATGGGCACTGTTTGTGCCAATAGCTATGCCAACCTAACACTTGCGAATTGGGAGACTAAGTTTGTTCTCTTCAATAATAGATTTTGTAGTTCGATAAAATGGTTCAAATGTTTTGTCGATGATATTTTTTTACTATGGCAAGATACAGAAGAGGAGTTAGTACAATTTTACAGTACCTCAATGGATTGAATGACTTTTTGAGATTTACGTATACATATTCATCAGAAGAGATTGATTTTTTAGATGTGAAAGTGAGTAAAAATGCCCTGTCATCTGTTTCTACTACTATATATAGGAAGGACATTAGGAGGAATAAAATGCTCTACCACAACAGCAGTATGCATCCCAATCACACAAAATGTAATGTTTTAAAAGGGCAGATTTATTGCATGATGCAACTCCATAGTGATGATACACAGCTAACTCTTGCACTAATCAAATTGAAAGTGGAATTTATTGAGAGGGTATATAAGCCCACTGCCATTGACTCTCAGATTAGTGCAGCTTGAGTGGAGAGAAATAGAAGATGTAGACCTTATTTTGAGAATGTTCCCCCAAATGATAAAACAAATGTTGGTAGAGCTGTTGATTCTCCATCTAATATTATCACCAGTAGTACTGTAGGGGTTAGGATGCCACTAACTTTTGCTAGAAATATGTGCATGGTATGTGATGTTATTAAGAACAATTGGGATATTCTTTTGACTGATCCTGGACTCAAAGATGTTATAGGTCGCCAAGCCAGTTTTACTTTCTGGAATAACAAATCTCTTAAGAACCAGTTATGTTACAAATCCAAGGGTAGACAGAATGCTGTACAATCTGATAGAATGGGTACGTAAACATTCAGGAGATGTATGGCTTGTGTGTGTGTGTGTATATATATATATATATATATATATATATATATATATATATATATATATATATATATGGGGGGGCACTTTTGTACATCCACAATTAGGCTTTGAGATTAGCACCACTTTATATGCTGATTGCCATACTAAGCACGTTGTATATTTTTGTTTTGTACTATCTGTTTTTCATTCTATATAGGCAAAACAAATAGAGCCTTCAAGGAGAGAATTTTAGAACACCTAAGAGACATTAGGAATGCTAAGGAAACAAGTGTGTTGGCCATGCATGTTGCGAAAGAAGGCACTGCACATAAGTTTAAATTTTTTGTTCTAGAAGTCATACACGATAGTATTAGAGGTGGTGACATCAATAATAAGACAGAATCAGTGGAACAGAAGTGGATTATACTTTATCAAGCTGACAAACCACCAGGTCTCAATAGTAAGGTGTCTTTGTAGCCCTTTTTAAAAGCTAGAGCACTGAAACATTGACCAAGTAGTACCAGGCTTATGTCCTTGGTTTCTTATATATATATCTTTGCTATGGTTTTTATTTTATATGTCCACAAGATTGACCAGTTTTATATACATATTTTTAGACAGATTTTATTATATGTGTGTATATATATATATATATATATATATATATATATATATATATATATATATATTTATATTTTTTTATATATATACATTTTAGTATATTTAAATGCTGATACATTTTAGAATTTATATTTATGTTTATGTGATAGACAGAGTCAGTTTTAATTATGTACTTAGCAATTTTTGAGCTGCAATGTATGTTTTATAGCATTGCTGATTTACACACTGATGTTAGTTTCTTTACTGCTTAGACAAGGCAATGAATGTGTTAAATTGGTTCAGTGATTAGTGTGCCTCATTGGCTGCTAGAATGTTTAAAGATGTGACTTGAGTTTTAATATTCTGGTCTGAGGAAGTGGATGTAATCCGTGAAAGTGCTTACCTTGTTGTGTTGCTATTAAAGAGTGCTGTGTTGGAACCAGTTTGTCTTTTTCTTCACTAAAAGTACATACGCACAGATACTCAAAGAAGAGAGAGAGAGAGAAAAGAAGAGGAAAACCACAACAGCTGTTTTTAAAGACCCGGAAAATGCACCAGCATGAAGTAGAAAGGAAGGGTAGGATGAGGATAGACTATATCAAGGGAAAAACACCTACTTTGGCTGAAAAAAAAACTGGATGAGCTCAGAAACATGGTTCTGTGCTGTTTGTACGAGCAGCAAATGAGATCTGAGGGGAGGAAGGAGAGCGGGGCATTATTGTTAGGGAAGGAGCTCAGATTTCAGCTCTGATGCTGGTGTATATGGCCGAGTCAGATCTGTCCTGGGATCCGAGTCCCATAGGTTGAAGACCAAATGAAAACACTAACCTCAGACCATAATTTATAGAATTTAATGTTTTAGATTTGATCATAGGATTTATTGATTTGTTTCTGCAGTTTGTATTGCTTAGATACATACTAAAGAAGGAAACATTTAATTATAGTTCAGTCAACAACAAGTGATACATATAATGTGATATTTGCTAACTATGTTTTTAATTCAGCAAAGGGAAACCTACAGTATGCACTAATTTTGCAGAGAAAATTTAATAATGTTCTTGCACTGTTGAGGCATATGCAATGCACCTTCAAAGAATTGTTAACTTTTAATATTAATTTTTGCATCACAGCTCATATGTTTTGTTTTCCTCATAATTGTGTATTTTCTCTCTTCCTCCCTCCTACAACAGTGCTCAGCATATCACCACTGAGGACAACATTCATTGACTAATGCTTGTTAGCCATTCCTACTGTACTAACTAGAAAGCCAAGATAAATAAAATAACAGACAACAGGATGTAATACCTCTGACTGTCATTGAGTTATATTATACAAGCATGCACAGTCACAGGAGTATGCCTAGCTATATTAATCTGAACTTCTAAAATTACCCTCTTCACAGCCTGGGAAATGAAATAATCTAGCTCCAGACAAGTGACAAGTGGCCGACTCCAAATCCAGCTCCAGACAAGTGACAAGTGGAGTACCTCAGGGTTCAGTCCTGGGACCGCTCTTGTTTGGCATCTACTTCTCTGAAGTACAGGCCAACACTAAGGGACTCTGCTAACAAAGTTCGCAGATGATTGCAAACTGGGAGCCATTATTGAATCCCCAAATTATGTGGATACTCTACAAATGGGCCTTACAGAAACAGATGCTTGGTGCCAGAGCCATGGGCTCAAGCTCAATGCCAAGAAATGTATAGTTAACCCCTTTGGGAAAAAACATGTATCCGTGAATTACCATATAGGTGGCAGTACACTAAACACCGAAAGTGTGATAAGAGACTTAGGGACACAGGTGGACAGTGGTCTCACCTTCGATAACCACATCGCCACAACAGTCAGGAAATCCTTCTATGTGGCATACCTCATCACTAAGGGCTTTTCATTCAGAAAAAAGGAGGTCATTGTCTCACTGTACTCATCCCTTATTAGACCCATTATAGAATACAACGTCCCATTTGGTATGTACCTCTCAAGACATCTGCAACAACTGGAAAGGCCGCAGAAATACCTCACTAAAAGAATCACAGGCCTAAAGCAGATGCCCTACACTGACCGCCTTAGAAAACTCCAGCTATACTCTGTCACATATCGTTTACTCAGGGGCAGTCTCTGCTTAACATACAAGGCCATGTCAAACCCAGAGCTGTTGGACATGCTACACTTAAAGAAATCCCAATCCCTCAGAGCCACACGCTCCAGGGATCTAAACCTTGTCATCACAATAAACAAAACATGCTGGAGGGATAAGTTCCTGATCCAGAGACTCCCCAGACTCTGGAATAGATTGCCCATACATGTCAAGCAGAGTGCATCTTTGTTCCTCTTCAAAAGGAACCTTGACGATTGGATGGGAGAAAGGAAATTCACCCTGGGGATCACGTCAGTCGCCCTGCAAGACAGGGGTCCAGGGAAGTAAATAGTGTGGGAAGAAATAGCCAGGGAATTGTTATGGCTAGGCTTGTATAGGCCCTAGGGCTGATAGCCTAGAACCAACCTATGAACCTATTAACCTATGAAAGAACCAAGTAACTACATGACCTTATATACAAGGGAAGAGTGATATACGGGAAATGAACAAATGAAAGAACCAAGTAACCACGTGACCTTAAATAC
>NC_056729.1:1159200598-1159280598 GCF_019279795.1 Protopterus annectens | reverse complement strand
AAATATGATGCAAACGTGTTATTCTAGCAACTTTTTAAATGCATACCAGCAATATTTAAAATCTGTCCCTGATACAGGGTCATTGTCCCCCCATTATTTTCGGCTTTGTCCAAGTTTCTTGTTCTGAGAAGTTGAGAGGCATGTCTAGCTGTTGGAAGGGCAGGGTATGTAGGACTGCTGCCCTGAGTACCATTTTACAAAGTTCATCATCAGCAGGTATCTTTGTGATTTTTTTATCCTTCCCCCATCCCCACCCCACCCACCCCACTCCCCTTTGAACATTTGTAAGGAAAGAGAACCCTCTCCATTCTGCCTTATGACATCATTAATCCCACTTTGCAATCCTATCTCAGGAAACCCTTTTATGATTTTGATCCCTCATGCTTCTGCTTTCTTTGACTCATAATATTGCAGTTCCACCAGCTTCATTAAATAATATAATCATTGCACCACCAGCTTCATTAAATAATACAATCATTGCATTCAATGTATTAAAAAATATTAAGGAATATGCACTGTGAAATATTCCTATATTTATAAGGAGAGATATGAAGAAGTCTGTGCAGAGCTGATCTACTTGTAAATATTAACAATGCCTTGCCTTAAGTAGGGGAGATGCTTGCTGGTGTCTCACCTTTTTTCTTTAGTGAAGCATTTAAAAGTTTACATATTGTTTCATTCGCTTTGCTGGTTGCAGATTGAATAGGTAAGTTGTGGATATTTACATTTGCACAATTTATGGAAGAGACATCTGATTTGTTATTCTGAAGTACTGGACTTTTTATAGCAAACTACTGCTGCTTGTCAAGCATATTGCACTTAACATTATTTAAACTACTTATAATGAATAACATTTTTCCATGAAATCAATTTTTTCTTGTGAAATTCATTATAGCTATCATAACAACACGAACAACATTTTAAATATTCCAGGCATCTTGTTAACTGACACTGAAATGGAAATGGGGCTAAATTCTACATAGATTAATTTGCCCCAGTTTCATAAACTAATCTTGAATGTTTTAAACTGAGTAAAAAATTATATCTTCTTCATTACATTACAAACATTGGCTGGGATTCATAGGCGATCACTCCACAGCTGCTCAGCACTAACTTTCAAGGTCCCTGTACTAGGAAATAAGCAATAGATGCTACATATGAGTCAGGCAGGACTCACATAGCACAAGTAGTCAGTGAAATTAAATGCATAGCAATTTAGAGGAGCGTTGTTACAGGGACAAGTGCCATTAGGCATGTTTAATGCAAGAGTTGTGCTATCAAAGCACACATGACTGGAGTGATCAATGGCACAAAAAGTATGCCTATGCATACATGAGGCTATGCATTCTCACGTGGACAAGAAAGCACCTTATCACTGCCACATGCACAGTGCCAAACATGCCAAGGAAGGCAGCATACCAAAGTGTTGACGAAATAAATCGCATAAATGATGAGGACATGGTGATAGCAAGGTTAGAAATGGAGAATAGCGAAAAGAGCAAAACACAAATGGGTAACCATAAGTCATCGGTAAGGGAAGAGATGTTCACTTTTTTTGTACAAAATGTCAGTTTTTAATATAAGAGGATTAGGGATGCTGGAGAAACTCTCAAGGAATGGTTGGGGAGAAATATAGGGAGAAGGGGAGGTTGCAGGTCCACACAAACATAACATAACATGCAGGCATTCACAAATGGGTGTTTTTTGACACATAATGTGAGGATAAGAGTAGATAGACACATAATGACAAAGGGTAGAAATCTAGTGATGGGACCTGGAAATTTAAGCCAAAAAAAGAGGAAAAATCTGTAATTACAATAAAACATTGTTTCTCACTAATCTCTGGTTCCCATTGGCTAAGCAGGTCAGGATAATGTCTGTGCAGGAGATTGAAAAGATGCCTGCACTACTCACCAGAATGGCTGATGTCCATGCCATCAGTCACAATCCTGGTATGCTTATGCTAAGCAGTAATCTTATACAAAGGGAGACCATAATGGCTCTGCAGATACTCCTGGAAGTTCATATGGGGAAAACAAGAAAAAATCCTTGACATGGGTTATCTGAGGTATGCATGACAGCTCCAAGTTTGCAGTCATTAGCAAACTTCATCAGCTATAGGCCTTTAATGTCTGCTTTAACATCAGAGAAGTGATACCAAAGAGAAGTGATCACAGGACCGGTTCCTGAGAGTCACCTCTGGTAACTATTATTTTAGTTGAGAGCATGCCCGGAATACTAACAGACTGAGTTCTTTTGGTGAGCCAGATTGCTATCCAGTGGTTCATATAGGGGTTTACATTTAATTGGATTAGCTTATCAATGATGTCTGACTTTGGAATGACATTAAAGACTTTGGCCAATTCCAGGTTTGCCATGTAAACCAATGCCTTTGTGACTAGTTGAAAAAAGTCTAAGAGTTTTATGAGGAAGTATCTGCCTTTAACAAATCCAAACTGGTTAGGGTCTAAGGTTTAAAGACTGCCAAAATCCTTATTTATAAGGTTCTTACAGATAAGGCTGGTGGGACTGATAGGACAATAGTTAGCCGGGTCAGTTGTGGATCCCCGTTAGTGGAGTGGTAGGACTACAGAAGCTCTCCATACTTCTGACATGACTCCAGTGGAGAGGATGAGATTGCATAGATGTAATAAGGAGACACTCTGGCAGTGTTTGCTTCTGACAAGAAGACAACATGACACATAATCAGGGTCCTTCTAGCTATTGTTTCTAACCTTAATGAGAGCATTTAGGTCTTGTTCATTGGTGATCTAGGGGGTGACATGGGCACACTAATATGCTAAGTAATTTGGGGGAGATAGGGGGTCATGTTTAAGCTACATTTATCCTCTGTGTTGGCAATGTTCTCTGGGGTTGAATTTGTGAGGTAATTTTGTGTTAATTTATGTAATGTATTACTCATTGTTATTTTTCAGGTTTCTGTCATAGCGGATTTAGGATTTATGGTTATCCTTAGCATGGGTGGTGATTCTCAATTCATACTTCTTCTTGGTGGATCTGATTTAGTTTCTAAGCCACATTTCTGTATTATCAGTCATATATTATTTCCATTAAACTACCAACTAGTTGAAATGTTTTCAAAAATCAAATAATATTACACACCTGCCCTGTATTCTTCAACAAAAATGGAAGGCCAGCAAGCTTGTTCCCCTCATTTGACAACCTCATAGCACTTGGTTTACTCAGGTAGTATAACAATTGCTTGATGCTCACAGACAATTAAAATGATTAGGCTCATTGCTATGTATATGTGAGGGATGTAAGTACTTAACCAAGTTAAAGGCCTCCCCTCTCACAAATAAACATAATCTGTGAACAGCACACACAGCCACTGCATTTCACACAAATACACAATAAACTATCATCCACTGATGCTGTTAAAATGTCCCTGCCTAAGCCGCCAGCACCTAGTTAATTTATGGCTCAGCATAAATCAAACAATACAGCACCTATTAGCACTGGCATGGTAAAAGGTCACCATAAAATTAACCACTTCAGAAGTAGTGCACCTAGACACCCCTCTAACAAAAGTGTACTAGTGTTTGGTGACTCCATTATTAGACACAGTGACTAAACTTTCACAAGGCTGGACAAAGAGTGGGTGATAGTGATTTGACTTTCAGGAGCCAAGAGCTCAGAAGTATCAAAGACCCTAAAGACCCTTAAGACAAAAAATATGATTAGGACATAGTAGTGGTCATTGTAGGTGATAGTGACTGGGCACATAAACTACAAGGGATATAAAAAGAGACATGTCAGGGCTTTCAATTCATGTCAGAAGTGTAGGCAAGACGCTGATTTTGAACATGCTCTTTCCTTCTCCTCAACTGATACCAACATACAGTGGAAAAGATGATCGGTTTCAGTAACTTGCTGCAGAGCTGGAGTCATTCTAGAGGTATCCAGTATATGTCAGCATGGGGGGAGGTATTAGACAGTCACTCTTGCTTTGTCAAGGATGGCTTGCACTTCTCATTCCAGGGGTTCACCGGCTAAAGGTTTTGCTGCCCACCTAGTGCCATTTTTTAGGCAGAGTCCAGATAATTGGTCTCCCATCCTAACTAAAGAAACATATCAGTTATCAGCCCATATCAACATAGTTCTGCTCAATGTTAGGATTTTAAATTACATATTACCTAATCTTTTGGCATTCCTATATTTGGAACACATATATGTGTGTGTGTGTGTCATTACACAAACTAGTGTTTTGCCCTAGCACACCTTTTGACCTCATGGTAACTGTGGTGGAGTCTATATTTGTTAAAGACCACATCACTGCTATGCAGATCCCTAGTGTAGATCAATACATGGGTATAGATTTAAGAGGCTTTCTAGGGGCTTGCACAAGTGTATAAATACTTGAGCACCTGCAAGCCTGACTGCCATTTTGTAGTAAGCTGTTGAGATGTAAGCATGTATGTCTGTGTAGTCTGCCAATCAGTTTATTTATATTTTGCAATGCTGCTATCCATCCTGATGTGTTTCTATATAATAAAGCATATGAACAAACTACCCCATCTGTTCCTCATCTATACTAGAAAGGGACGAGTGACATGGTGTCAGAATGGAATCGAGAAACTGAAATTCTAGACAGAGAAGGCACTCAGTTAAACGTGGAGGAATATAGATGAGTGGATCTTCCTTCTGCACATATAGCTCACAAAACAGGTCAGAAACGAATTTCAGGTATTAAAACTTGTTCAAACTATTTCTTATTCACAAAATATGAAACAAGGCATTCAGAACACTCTAAACAAATTTCTAAGTAACCGAAATATCTAAAACTGAGACATATTAATAGAAATATTCGAATAGCTACAGAAAATGTTTGAAATAAAGTCCCAAGCTGCATAAAATGAATAAAATAAACAATGGCCATTTTTTCGCTCGCCACTACTTTTTCATATTAATTAAAGCTATCCGAGTTGCCTGAAGTATATGAAGTATTTGCATGTTTGTGCAGTATTACAGTACAATTATTTTGCCAAATACAGCCATTTTAAAACATATTTTGCAAAGTACACTATTTCAAAGAGTTTATTGTACATTTGAATATTTTTGCAAGTGCTGGCTGTGTTATGCATGTTTGTACATAATTACAAGAGCTATTTTGCATTGTGTTTTACTATAATCTGTTAGCATGGCAGAAGGTTTTCTCAGACCTGGAGTACTTGTGTTTGACAATAATATTGCAGAAAACTGGAGAATGTTTGTGCAAGAGTATGATATTTTCATACAGGCTGCATTTTCTGATAAAGATGACCATACAAAGGCATTTATTCTGCTTAATTTAGCTGGTTCAGAAGTCATAGAAAGAGAGGATTTATTTGGGTATGCACCCGCTGTCTTTGCAGGAGAGGGGGAAAACCATCATATAGTTGTAACGGCTAAGGCAAGGGAGGACCCTGAGGGCTTAAAGTGTAAACTTAGAGAAATGTGTAACCCTCAAATGAACGTAACAATGGAAAGGAACCTATTTTACGCAAGAGATCAAAAGCCTGGTAAAACTTTTGCAGCATATATCATTGATTTGGCAAACAAGGCTAAAACGTGCAGATATGATGACTTAAAGGATGAGTTGATAAAAGGCAGACATGCGTGTGGTATTAAAGATGATGCTGTGAGAAAGATTTTGCTTCATGTCAGTGATTTAACTTTGAATAAGGCCATTAAGATTTGTCAGATATATGAGAAAAGCACACAAGCATGCTTACGAATGAAAGTGGTTTTGGAAGATACTGCAGTAAAGTCAATGTTGATAGTATGGAGCATGTGGTTAAAATAAACAGGCCCAAGCACATGACAGCAACTGTAAGCCCTGCAACAGTCACTGGGAAACCCCATAGTTTTCTAGCAAATTCTAGAGTTCACACAGTCTCAGTGAACCAGAAGAGTGAGTCAGCAAACTCAGAGCATGGGCCTCCCCCCAGTTTCATTGCCAGCTGTCATAACTGTGGTGGAAGTCATGGGTCTAAAAGGGAAAAATGTTTAGCTTTTGGTCAGCAAAGTTAAAGATGTAATAAGTGGAATCATTTCAAAGGTTTTGTAAATCAAAAGGCACACATTCTTTTATAAAAGGGGTACATTCAAAAAAACAAATTGATCAATTAAAAAGCCATGACCCTGCTTTTTATGTTGATGGTGTGTCAATGCTTCATGAAATGGTCAATGCAGTAGATTTATGGGCAAAGAATGAACCATTTTGTACTGTTCTGATAAATGGAAAACCCATAGAGCTCAAAGTTGACACAGGTTCAAAGTGCAATGTTATGTCTGCAGAAACGTTTGCTAGAGTATGTTCTGGTGAGAAGCTTGATTTGGCAAAGTGTGCAAAGCTTGTTGCCTGTGGTGATGAAGAGATTCACACCAAGGGCTCAGTAGTGCTTTCATGTTGCTCTGCTAGGAAAAGCTACGACTTGTTATTTTATGTGGTCAAGAGGCATGCACAGTCATTATTAGGGCTCAGAGACAGTTTGAAAATGGGACTACTTTCATTTAATAAGGAAGTCCATCATGTTAGCTTAGAAGACCACTGTTCTAATTTCACCCAGTATATTTTTCTACCTATGCTGATCTTTTTGAAGACAAATTAGGTAAGCTACCAGCGGTGCACTCAATGAAGTTAAACACAGATGTCAGCCCAGTTGTCAGGCCTGTTTGGAAAGTTCCAGTAGCTATGCAGAACAGAGTCAAAGCCAAGTTAGATTAAATGGTGCAACAAGGTGTATTTGTCCATTAGGTTCATCAACCCCTACTGAATGGGTATCTTCTATGGTGGTAGCTCATAAGAAAAGCTCAAATGATATCAGAATACGTATTGATCCACAAGATTTGAACAAAGCACTAAAAAGACCTAATCTTCCAATGCGTAGAGTCGAAGAAGTTGCAGCATTGATACCAATTGCCACTGTTTTTTCTGTCTTAGATGCAAAAAGTTCATTTTGGCAAATTTTGCTTGACAAGAAATCCTTGTTGCTAACTATGTTCAGTACTCCTTTTGGCAGGTATAGATTTTTGGGAATGCCATTTGAGATAAATTCTGCCAGTGAAGTATTTCAGTGTGCAATGGAGCAAATTTTTTCTGGGTATCCTTGTGCTATTATAGTAGATGACATTTTAGTAGGAGGTAATGGGGAACATAACAGAAACTTCAAGAAAATTCTGGAAACAGCACGTCAAGTGAATCTTAAGCTGAATCCCCAGAAGTGCAAGTTCAAGTTACGAGAAGTTACTTATGTTGGTCATTTGTTTACCAGTTCAGGCTTATGACCAGACCCTTCCAAGCAAACAGCCATTCTTGAGATGCCAGTTCCAGACAATGTTCAAGCCCTTCAATGTTTTCTTGGCATGGTTAACTATCTAGACAAGTTAATTCCAGAACTGAGCCAACTAGCAGAACCAGTTAGAGAGCTGACATGAAAAGATGTATCCTAGTCATGTTTAGAACAGCACCAAAGAACATTTGATGTCTTGAAACAGAGAATTGCCAGTCCACCAACTCTCAGATACTATGATGTTCACAAACCAGTAACTGTTTCCTGTGATGCTTTGAAATTTGGTCTTGGCACAGGCATTCCTCAAGAGGGTCAACCAGTAGTCTATGCATCCAGAACTCTAACTCAAACTGAAATTCAGTATGCACAGACAGAGAGAGAACTTTGGCAATTGTGTTTGCATGTTTGAAGTTCCATGATTATATTTATGGTAGACCTATCCAGATTGAAACAGACCACCGACCTCTAGTTGCTATTTTGAAAAAAACTATGCATACAGCTCCAGCCAGATTGCAACACATGATGTTGAGATTGCAGAAGTACAATTTCTATCTTGTCTACACAAAAGGCAAGCTTCTTTATCTTGCTGATACTTTATTTAAATCACCCTGAAGTACCACTGAACAGCATGAGAACAAGAAACTTGATTTTGAATTCATGGAAGTGAGAATTTTTTCTTCCTCACATCTTGAAGAGCAAGTCATACAGCTTCAGATCTTGTTCTACAGAAGCTCAACCACTTTATCAACCATGGATGGCTATCTAATCAATCTAGTTTACTTCAAGAAGTGCAACCTTATTTTCCTTACAGAGATGAGATTTTGTCTGATAATGGTATAATTATAAAAGGTCCAAAAGTCATTGTTCCAAAGTCCTTGCAATCAGAGTATATTGCTATTTTGCATCATGGCCACCCAGGAACTGATTCTACCAAAAGAAGGGTGAGAGGACTAGTGTTTTGGCTTTCTATTTCACAAGTCATTGAGAGAGTACTTTCTTCTTATTCTGTATGTAATAGTACAAAGTCATATCAACAGAAAGAACCACTTCAGCTAAACCAGATTCCTAGACTACCATGGTCGAGTCCGCACAAAGTTATTTCTGACAATGCTACACAATTTACAAGCCAGCAGTTTAAGGGATTTGCTGGAGTGGAACTATACTCATGCTACGAGCAGCCCAGAGTACCCACAGTTGAATGGTTTGACAGAATGTGCAGTTAAAAGTGCAAAGCAGTTACTAGAAAAGTCAAAACACGATAACAGTGATGTTTTCCTGAATCTCTTGAATCTCAGAAATATTTCTTGTGATAAACATCTTGGTTCACCTGCCCAGAGACTTCTGTCAAGACAAACCAGAACTACCTTACCACTCTGCAGTGGTTTATTGTTCCAAGTACTAAGAATAACAGATCAGGGAAAGCTTATCTGTTAAAGAAGCACTTAACCCAGAAGTCTTATTACGATAAGTCCAGCAAACTGCTCAAACCATTACGTGGAAGAGAGACAGTGAGAATGCAAATGTGTAAAGGTAATGATCGGGCTGGAGTTGTGAAAAGTTTATGCCCAAAACCAAGATCTTACATTGTGAAATCACAAAGAGTAGAGTTTAAGTGGAATCAGAAACATTTGATGCAGGTGTCTGGAGCCTATACCACAGCACCTAGCCTGTGAGACAGACTCTTTATCTTAGAGTGAGTTATCCAGCATTTCTGTTCCAGAGGACATTCCAGTAAATATCCCTGTTCCGGAGATGAATCCTGAAGCTCCTGATATGAGTTGTTTACTGAAGACTGTCTCAGTTGCTAAACCCAGTTCTGATTGCTATATTACTAGATCAGGTCACATTTCCAGACCATGTTACAGATACATGGCAACTTGGACATGAACATTGTGTTTGTTTCTAATATCGATATTATTGCATGTCTTATTCCAATGTCATCTCATTGAGGGTAATCTACTTAAGAGGGAGGATGTAGGTCAATATCTATGTAAACCTTTAAGCAGCTTTCTAGGGGCTTGCACATGTGTATAAATACTGAGCATGTGCGAGCCTGACAGACATTTTGTAGTAAGTAAGCTGTTGAGATGTAAGCATGCATGTCTGTGTGGTCTGTCAGTTAATCAGTTTGTTTGTATTTTGTAATGCTGCTATCCATCCTGATGTGTTTCTATGCAATAAGGCATATAAATGATCTACCCTGCCTGTTTGTCATCTATACTAGAGAGGAACAAGCGACACCTAGACACCCAAAAACTGAACTGATTGAGATCTATATATGACAACAAATAGGACCAGTTATCAGATTATAACATACCTTTCAACCTCTTTACATATGACATCTGGACAAATTCTAAAACAATAGGGGGTTACTAAGGCCTAAATAGGGACAGTTTTTAAATATTGTTCTTATAAACTTAGAAAGTTGCTAGAATAACAGGATTTGTGTTAGCATGCATTTTTCTGAAGGACATGAAGTTTGAAACTCAAGTGTGTGCCGTTATTTAGTGACTTCAATCCTCAGTGATTTGCCAAAAAAATCATAAATTTTACGAGGAACAGACCAAACATAGGAAGTAAACAGCTAGACATTCTGAGAAAATTTGAACAGCTGAGATGTGACTTATAAGCCCCCTTCTTTGCTCCCAGAAAACCATGTTAGGTTCTTAAAACTGCTGGATAAACTTCATATTAACAGGAATTCCATTATCCTAAGGTACTTGTACTTCCTAATAATAAACTGCAACCTTGCCTGTAGATTACACCCTAAAATTAATTGATTTCATAAATAAAAACTCCCTGGACCAAATTATCTAAGAACCCACTAGAGGGCAAAATGTTGTTGACCTTGTCCTTTGAAACATGGCATTGATATCAACTATCCCTGGTACTCCCTTCTGCAGTTAAATCCAGTCAGAAACTGGTAATTTTTTCCTTCAAAATACCCAAACAATTATTAGCAAAAATCACAAACTTTAGAGATTTTAAATGTACAAACCTTCTACATTTCTATAATGATATGTCGAACTTCATGTTTAACTGTATTACCCACAATACTATTACAGTAAGTAGTTATGCAAGCAAACTCTGTGTGTATCTGGATAAATGTATTAACCTGGCAGTCCCTACCAGATCCAAAAAAAATGGGAAGTTAAAAAGTACACCAGTGTGGTGGCTTGCATGCATAACTAAGAGATACAATAAAAAAAAGTAAAGGTTACACTATTTAATTAAAATTAAACCCCTCAAATCAAGAATAACATTAAAAGACTATTGAAAGAGCTAAACACATCATCAGGAGAGCAAAGGAATCTCATGAAGTTAGACTAGCATGATAAGCTGAAGACATTTACAAATCTTTTTAAGCTATACTAGGAAACTATGGAAAAGCTCCCAGAGTTGCTCAGAACTATCTACTTGGATCTAGTAGACATAGCCAACCTACTAACAAACAAATTCAGTGCAAATCCACACCACAAACCAATACAAAGCCCACATATTCCATAGAATCTTAAACATGCATCATAACCAAAGAACACCAGTAAAAGGTTCTTAAAAAAATACATTATCCATGGGGCCTGCAAATATACTTGGTTTTCTAATAAACAGTACAGAATATACCCTGGTAGACCCACTACTACAGGGATTCAACCTCAGCCTGATCACTGGGTTTGTTCTTGATGTATGCTGCACAGCTGTTGTGATGTCACTTTACAAAAGCGGATCCACCACTGAGCTCAGAAACATCTGACACATTATCCTGACTAGTCTTATCTTCAGTGCCAAAGAGAATATCCACCTAATTAGCAGTTAGGCTTTTTATAATGAATCTGGTCAACTTCTTTTACAGAGTAACTCAAATCATGGACAGCGGACATTCTGTCCATATAGCTTGCCTTGAACTGGCTAATGCTTTTGACACCATACCATATGCTGACATAATAAACAAGCCAAAAGAACTCCAAATTTCTTCATGGCTAGTTAGGTGAATATTGAACAGTTTGAGGGACAGAAGGCATGTAGTGTGGATTGTCTTCAGTAGACATGAAGGGGACCAGTGGTGTTCCTCAGGGATTTGTGCTGAGACCTCTACCATTTATCATATACTTAGCCAATCTCAAAATTACAAATGGTTATCTTTGTCCAACCACGTTTGTGGGTGACTGTAAATTTGGTGTCATTCTCAAGTCCCATTCTGATATACAGAATATCCAACTAGAACTCCCACATGACAGCAACTGATACTGAAACAGCAGGTTAAAATTAAATGATAAAAAAGCAATTTTGTCACATTTTGTATACAATCAATTCATCCATCTTATAGTACAACACCCTAATTCAAAGTGAAAGTTTGGTGAGAAACCTCGAACATGGATAGATAATTATCTTACCTTTGACTATCACATTACAGCAGTGGTTAAGGAATCATTTTGCCTGGAACAGCTGATTGCAAAAAAATATTTCATCTAGATCCAAGGAAGTTCTTACCCCTTATATTCCACATTGATCAGACCTACTATCAAATACAATGCCCCTTTTGGGATTTATCTAACTAGATATATCACACAGCTGTAATGAACCCAGAGGTCCCTAAATAAGAAGATATTAAGTTTAAAAGATGAGAGCTACCAGGACAGGCTGGAAGCACTGTACTTTTATTTAGTATCCAACAGACTTCTCAGGGATGATATGTGCTTAGCCTTTCAGGCCATTCGGCATCCAGTAAACCAAGATTTATATCTTCACAAGACTTTGCATATCTTATCAAATGAAACAGTCCCACTAACACTAGAAGAAGGGGTCTAAACTGGCTTCAGGAAATAAACACAATATGGTAAAAGACAGATTTGTCATGCAATGCTTACTCCTTTTCTGCAACAGATTTCCACTTAAATTAAGGAGTTAGACAACAGGATGGGTATCCAGAAATATACTCTTGGAATTTCTGGCCTATTGCTCCTTGAAAAAGGACACGAGGTCCAAGGTTGGATAGTAGTATGGTATACATGGCCATTGGGCCCAGTTGCATTGTATATTCTATGATTTTCAAATTCTAACTTGGTTATTTTGAGCTGTCCTCTAGGTGATGACATGTTAAGTTTACTTTTACATGCAAAGGTTTATTTCTGTTATTCTATAGTTTGTTGATACTGGAGTTTCACTAAATGGATTTGTTCTTAGCTTTGGTACTATATGCATGTTGTGTGGGGACTGAGGCTTAACTACTAGCTTCGGTGTGGGTGTAGAGTTTGTGCATGAAAATTATAGCCTGCTGCAAAGCAGGATCATCTAAGTGAGGAGGGTGTTTGAATTTCATCAGGTCATCAGCTAACAGGAACAGATTTGCCCTGGAATAGTCTCTAAAGATGGAGAAATTTTGAGGTGACTCAGGTCTTAAATCTAGAATAAATATTCACTATACAATGGTCAGATTTGACCAGTGATTTGATAACGGTGAGCTCAGAGCAAAGGAGGATGAGGAGCTATATTTGTGAGAACAAGGTATAGCATTTTTGAACTCATCATTTAGATTTGGACTGGTTGGCCCAAAGAGTTGGATTAACTGGTTACTATTAATGAAACTCAGGACTCTCTCTGCATACGTGTATGTGGTGGTGTAGGTTTCCCATTTAATGGGAAGATAGTTGAAGTCAGCCAAAGAGGATACTGTTTGTTTCTACAGTGACAGATGTCGAAGATAATGCTCATGGACTGTCATAGAGGGGTGAACAGTAGTTGCCTACTATATGGTACTGAGTTTAGTCTATTGAAAGAAGAATGTGGCAGAGTTCTAGGGCATTGTCCTGCTTTACTAGTCTGGATGTTAAAAGATTTCTTAGGAACATAGATACATCACAACTAACTACAATATCCAGTTTCATGTTGTGTCTGAAGGAGTATGCATCAAAACCCTGCACTACAGGGGTGCAATCATTTTCTGAAACCATATTTCAGTACATAGACATATATCAATATTTTCAAGGGCCAAGAGTGCTTTTGTTTAGGCTTCTAGCATTGTTCAGTGGTACATTTATATGATTTTGATTGTGATTGGCTATGTGGTTATTTTGATGAGACTGACTTTGTCTAAAATCTGCACTGTGTGGGAAAAAAAAGTCTTATCCAGTATATAAGAAGGCATGAAAAGAGAGATGCAGACCATCCCTAGCAAAGCAGCAGAGGTTTTCAACTGGTATATATATATATATATATACATATATATATATATATATATATATATATATATATATATATATATATATATATATATATATTGTGGCATCATTCTAGGTGATGGTCAGATGCTGCTCAAGACTAGCTTCACTCCATTTTCCATTTTCTCTAAGGAGATACATCTTCAGTAATTCACTCTCATGTCTGCATTGATTCATAGGTTCATAGGTAGGTACTAGGCTATTGGCCCTAGGGCCTATATAAACCTAGACAAAAAGGTACCCTGGCTTTCGCCACCCAAGAAAATTATTTTCCTGTGCCCCTGTCAAGCAGAGCCACAGAAGTGATCCCCGGAGTGAATTTCCTATTTCCCATCCAATCATCAAGATTTTTCTTGAAGAGTGCTAATGAAGAGCTTTATTTGATATAGACAGGTAGTTTGTTCCAGAGTATGGGAAGCCTCTGGGACAGGAATCTATCCCTCCAGCATGTTCTGTTTATTGTGGTGACAAGGTTTAGGTCACTAGAGCGTGTAGCTTGGAGGGATTGGGATTTCTTTAAGTGGAGCATGTCCAACAGCTCTGGGTTTGACATAGCTTTGTATGTTAGGCAGAGATTGCCTCTGAGTGGGTGATATCTGACGGAGTAAAGATGGAGTTTGTTGAGACAGTCTACGTAGGGCATCTATTTGAGGCCAGTAATCCTGTTTGTGAGGTATTTCTGCGGCCTTTCCAGTTGTTGTAGATGTCCTGTGAGGTACATACCAAAAGGGGCATTGTACTCTATAATAGGTCTAATGAGTGATGAGTACAGGGGAACAATGACCTCTTTTTTCCTGGTGAGAAACCTTTTGTGATAAGGTGTGCCAAGTAGAAGGATTTCCTGACTTCTGTGGCGATGTGATTATCAAAGGAGAGACTACTGTCCACCTGTGTCCCAAGGTCTCTTATCACACTTTTGGTGTTAAGCAGACTACCACCTATGTGGTAGTTCATGGGTACTGAGGTTTTACCAAAGGGGATGACAGCGCACTTTTTGGCATTGAGCTTGAGGCCATGGCTTTGACACCAGGCATCTGTCTCAGTGAGGCTCTTTTGTAGGATGTCCACATCATTAGGAGTTTTGATTATGGCTCCTAGTTTGCAGTCATCAGCAAACTTCATTAGCCAAATACCTTCTGTGTTAGCCTGTACTTCAGAAAAGTAGATACCAAATAGGAGAGAACCCAGGACTGAACTTTGTGGTACTCCACTTGTCACTGGTCTGAAGTCAGATTTGGAGTCTGTTACATTCACAGTGTGGGTTCTGTCAGTGAGCCATTTGGCAAACCTTCTTGTGACATAGGGATTTATATCTAATTTATTGAGTTTATCTATAATTCCAGAGTGGGGGATGGTGTTAAAAGTAAACCAACACAGGCAGGTGTCAACAAGACCAATAAACAGAAAAAAGACACCACAGGAACCAGGCAGCACCAAATAAGTCCTTCAATGTAGAATGTAGCAAACTGCTACAAAAACCAAAATGCCAACACGTAGGTTTTTCCTACATGTTGGCGTTTTGGAGCAGTTTGCTACATTCTACATTGAAGGACTTATTTGGTGCTGCCTGGTTCCTGTTGTGTCTTTTTTCTGTTTGATGGTGTTAAAAGCCTTAGCGAGATCTAGATAGGCTGCGTGAACCACCTTACCCTTGTCTACGGCTTTGGTGACTGCTTCAAAGAAGTTTATCAGGTTTAGGAGACATGATCTGCTGCTTACAAACCCAAACTGGGTGGGGTCCAGAGTTTGGAGATTACCAATGTCTTTGTTTATAAGTTCCAGGATGATATGTTCCATGGCCTTGCAGAACAGGCTTGTTAGGCTAATGGGGCGGTAGTTCCAGGGGTCTGTGGTGGCTCTCCCTTTGTGGAGTGGGATAACCATTGCTGTGTGCCAATCTGTGGGCACAAAGCCTGAGGTGAGACTATGACTGAACATGATGCTTAGGTGGGGTGCCAGTTTGTTCTGCAATTCATGTAGAATGCAGCCTGGGATGTTGTCAGATCCCATGGATGCTGTATTCTTGGCTATGAAGAGTGTAGTTTTTACCTGTGCTGCCGTGATTACAGGAACTTTGCATTCTTCTGATATAGAGATGGGCCCTTTAGGGGGTGAGAGGAGGGTAAAGTTAGCACTGAAACTATCTGACAGGATGTTGGCAATATCAGTTGGTTCTGTATATTTAGTGCCATTGTGCTGTAACTCAGAGCAGATTTGAGTGTTGTCATTGAGATTCTTGACATAGCTATAGATTGCTTTGTGGTTGTCTTTAGAATCAGTGGTGATTTTGTTTTTGTAACTAGCTTTGGAGGATTTTATGAGGGATCTCAGCTTCTTACTGAGGCTGACCAGGGAGTTCCTCAAATCATGGGATTTTACTCTTTTTTGCAACAGTTTCTTTCTTTTGTTGTAGAGTTTGTTAATGCAGGGGACAGCCAGATTGGCTTCCTTTTTTTGGAGGACAGCATTTTGGTTCTGTTAGAGATAGCACGATCCATGCACTCGTGTAAGTGCTTATAAAGTGCATTTGTGTAGGATTCAGCAGTTGTACCTCTATTGTCTTTCTGCATGGGTATCATGAAGTTTGCCACTTCTGTCTTAAGATGGGTGAAGTTGGCTTTGGAGAATTTTTTTGCAGTGGTTTCCCTAACGGGAGTGGGAGTGGGATGGGGATGCCTAGGGTGATTAGCTTGTGGTCAGATCTGATCAACGAGGAATTGACCTCTGGTGTGGAACACTGGTCGCCCATGTTGGTAATGACCAGGTATAGGATATTGCTGCACCTGGTGGGGGTGTGGATAAGTTGATCCAAGGCATTGGAATTTATGAATTCCAGGAAACGTTTAGCAAAAGATTTGGTACATGAGTAGTTTTCCCAGCTAATGATGGGGTAATTGAAATCACCCATTATTAGGATGTTGGGTTGTACCCTAATATTTTCCAGTGTATCAAAAAATGAGGAGTGGAAATCCTGGGGCATGGTGGAGGATCTGTAGCAAGTTGCAATTTAGATTGCGGTCTTGCCCAGAGTTCATTGCATTTGGATAATTTCAGATGCGTTATGCTGAGCAACTAGCCTGGAGGTGTGTGTATTCTTAATGAATATGGACATGCCTCCACCTTTAGTGTTTCAGTCCAGGTTAGGTGGCCGAAAGGTGTGGTATGAATTATAGCCTGGTAATGCAGGGGTGCTCTCTGAAGCCTTGAACCAGGTCTCTGTCACTGCACAGATGACAATGTTCTCCATTTTAAGGAGTGCCTCTAGTGAATGCATTTTGAGGTTTAGACTTCTAGCACTGAGTGACATTACCCTCAGATTTTGCTTGCTTGTACCTGTTACGGTGGTGAATTTGTCATTTGAACCATGCCTAAAAAAAGGCACTATAGGGGTGGCAAGAGCCTTAGCCGGTATCCGGAAACCCAAGGGTGACAGGTGCAGGCCATCTCTGGCAAAGCATCATGGTCTGTTGATCATGTCATCCCAGGCAGACATATACTGGATCCCCTAAGAATGACACCAGAAGCTTAGCCAATTGTTGAAGTCAATCATTTTCTCATTGGACTGTGGTATCATTCTGGGTGATGGCAAGATGCTACTCACAGCTAGGGTCATACCTGCCTGGGCTACAAGATCGGAGAGCTCCTCCATGTCACTTTTCATGTAGTCCATGGAGGTACGTCTTGGGTAATTCACACCAACAAGGACAATGACAGAGTCATGTTTGTACTTGTTCTGGAGTGACCTGAGTGCGTGCTTTATGTGGCGGATCCTGGCACCTGACAGGCAGTGGACAGTAACTTTCTCCTTGTTTAGCCTGGAAAGTGGAACATCAGTGTGCCTGACTATAGAGTCACCTATGACTAGACTGTTGGGTACATTGTTATGCCTTATGGGCTGTGATTGAGTGGCACACTGAGTTTGTAGGCTATATGTCATTTGGGTTGTGTTGGGGGGGTGGAGGTTGCTTGCGTTTCTGCTTTGAAGGTCTCTGTTGCTTGAGCAGATTTTTATTGACATCCTCCGTGAATGCAGGTGTGTGTTTTATGTTTCTATGTGTCTGTTTTGGTGGTGTAGGTTTTGAGGGACTATGTGATGAGTGTGGCGTGGTGCAAGTGTTCACCTTCTCCTCTTGACTGTTTAGTCCAGTCTTGGATGAAGAGAGCTTTGCTTCCAGTTTGGCTATATAAGTGCATCTCTCACAGGGTGTAGTGTTGGGTGGTAGGAGGAGAGGGTTGCCTGTGTATATGAGGCAATTGCTGCATTGCCCCAAGATGGCCAGATTCATCAAGCAAACAGGAAAAAGCTCCAGGAGCTGACCCTTAGACATGCCTGGATAGGTGCTTATTTATTAAGTTTTTATTAAGATTTTTTTACTGGATAATTGGGTAATTTATTTAAAGCCTTTTCTGGTTGCTTTTAGTCATCTAAAGCTGTTTTGTTGCCCATACCTTACTTGGATAGAAAGAGGTTTCTCTGTTCACCTGTGAGAGAGGGAGCTTTGAGTAGCCATCTGTCCCTGGAGGAGTGGTTCCAGCCCAGAAGTTAGTAGTTTATAGGCCATTTTGGGCTAATTTCTATCTTTTTCATTTCACTACTGTAAAAAAACATGTTTGCACGGTTTTGCACATCTGGGCAGCGGTGGATAGCTAGGGCTAAATTATTCCTGGCTCCACCAAGTCTCCTTTTCAGTTTTTCCCTTGAAAGTAGTCTCACTCTTGACCTAAGCACTTAAAAAGCATCCTACAATCCAGCACTTGCTCAGACCTAATATCAAGCATTAATATACCCCGACACTTGATTGCCGAGCAGGGCAAGGCTCATTATTCACCTCTCACCAACCAAGCGACTAAGCAGCTCACCCTACTATTCAGGCATGACCAAAGGGCAATTTCAGGTATACTTTCCAGTTCAGCTTGTGAACCTGGGTATCCTGAGGCAATGTTACAGCTGCCTCATGTACACAGACAACCCTCTCCTCCCATCACAAAACATTAACATATGCGAGAGATGCAATTATCTAGCTAAATTGGAGGATAAGCTCTCTCCACCCAAGACTGGAACAGGCAGTCATGAGAAGAAGGTTAACACTTGCACCACACCTCCAGCCTCACATAGACATACTAAACCAGCACTGGCAAAAAATACACATAAATACATGAAATTATACTCGGAGGCCCTAAATAAAAAACCTGCAAAAGCATCAGAGACCTCCAGAGCAGACACCCAAAAAACATGTACCTCCCGTCACAAACCAGACAACACATAAAACACAAAATCAGTGTGCCGCACAATCACAGCCCTTAAGGCAAAATGACATACCTAACACACTAGGAATAGGCGACTTTATAGTCAGCACACTGACATCCCACTCAGTAGGCTGGGCAAGGAGAAGATTACTGTTAGCTGCCTGTCGGGACCCAGAATCCGCCACATAACACAAGCACTCAGATCACTCCAGAACAAGTACAAATATGACTCGGTCATTGTTCATGTTGGTGTGAATGACCTGAGACGTACCTCCCTGGACTACATGAAAAGTGACATGGATGAGCTCTCTGCTCATGTAGCCCAAGTGGGTATGACCCTGACCCTGAGTAGCATCCTGCCCTCACCAAGAATGATACCGCAGTATAAAGAAAAAATGATCAATTTCAACAATTGGCTAAGCTTCTGGTGTCATTCAAAGGGGATCCAGTGCTGTCAGCCTGGGACGACATGCTTGACAAGCCTCATTGCTTCGCAAGAGATGGCTTGCACCTGTCACCCCTAAGTTTTTGAATACTGGCCAAGGCTCTTGCTGCCCCCATATTGCCTTTTTTAGGCACGGCTCAAAAGTCAAACCTACCTCCATAATCAGCACAAATAAAAAAATGAGGGTTATGCTACTCAACGCCAGGAGTTTAAATCTCAAAATGCACGTGCTCAAAGCACTCCTCAGTATGGAGAACGTCGACATCTGTGCAGTAACTGAAACCTGGTTCAAGGCTCCATTGGGCACCCCAGCACTACCGGGATACAACTCATACCACACATTTCGGCCACAGAACATGGACCGAAACACAAAAGGAGGGGGTGTTTCCATATTCATCAAGGATACCTACACCTCCAGGTTAGTGGCGCAGCATGATACCTGCAACTAACATCGGGCAAATATGCAATGCAAATTGTGGCCTGATACAGATCACTCTCCATGACCCAGGACCACCACTCTGCCTTCTGGAGACACTGGAAAACATGAAGGTCCTACCGAACCACCTGATACTGGGAAATTTCAATTACCCTACAGTTAACTGGGAAATATTACTCAAGTACAAATTCCCAGGTCCAGCACTTCCTGGAATTTATCAACTCAAATGCCCTGGATCAGCTGGTAAACTCCCCTACCAGAGGTGAAAACATATTGGACCTGGTCATCACCAACATGGGTGACAGGTGCTCCACACCAGAGATCAACCCGTCTCTGGTTAGATCAGACCATAAACTAATCACTCTGGATGTCCACACCACACCACCACTTCCAACCAAGGAAACCACAGAGAAAAACTTTTCTATAGCAAACTGTCAAAGGAAAAAACTTCAAAGACCAATTCACGTTAGCTTCAAGCAAGGCACCCTTTATTACTTGCAGCAAGGAGACAAAGCATGTAGGCACAAGGTTTGTCTGAATCATTGGTGATTAGTATGTTATTCTTATACAGTTCTCTTCCTGTCACACAGAAAATGTTACCATTGTATTACTGATGTTGTTAGACACAGCTTTCTGTATGATCTAGAGAAAATGTTGCTAGACTTACTGCTGACCAAGTTAAATTATCTGCTGTTCTGCAAAACATTTTGAGAAAAAACAACCTGGCCTTGGGCTTATTTTAGTCCATTTCAACTATTCAATTGTACTGTCTAATACATGTGTTAAATTTTGTCTAGATTCAAGGTACATTTCTAGCTTTAGTACAAGTAATACTGACTACAGTTTAAACTTTCAAGCATCTATTGTTTTCTTTATCAATAGCTTCTAGCAGCTTCATGTTTTCTCATGGCATAAGTAGAAATGAATATCCCTTTGTTAAGTTTTATGACATTAGCAGAAATAAAATACTTATTATTATTTTCATGACATTAGCAGAAATAAAATGCTTCTTGTTAAGTTTCTAATAGCTGTGCAGATTCATGCAGTGTGAACAGAATAAATTTAGTAACCCTTTTAAACCTCAAATGCTTAATGCACTAAGCATGCATATTACTATTACATATTTTTCTAACATTTTCCCCCTTTTAATACTTTTATTCTACTTTCAAGATAAGCATAAACAGTTTTTTTTCTTCCCCTAACCTCTTCCTACTCAGGATTTGCAGTTAAGAGAGTCATTCAGTTTAAACTTATGAAAGCATTTTCCATTTTTTAGCAATTCTTCAAGTTCAGCACCTTGGTATAAGCTTTCTGAAACTGACATGTCTATAAAGTCTTTAATCAGTCTTTTCATGCAGGGGATGCAGCAGCACACACATACCACCAGTAGGATCATTCCTACACATATGGCAATCAGAATGTTCATCAGGATACTGCCCCACCCCCCAAACAATCTCTGGAAAAAGTCTGTGAATGGATTTGGTCCTGGTTTGGTCATGGCCGACACCTGCTGAATCACCTCAAGATGGTTGTCTATCTCGTGTTTGTGGTCAGGAATATACGAACAGCACTCCTCCTGGATTAAAGCAAACGTACCTCCTCTCACCACTAGGGTGAAGTCAAGAGCCATGCGATTTTGAAGTACCACAGTTCTCATGGCAGTCAGTTCATCAGTCACCAATTCTAGGGCAGAAAAGGTTGCATTGCTCATTATTTCGAGAAGTTTAGACAATTGTCTCAGTTCCCAGATTGATTTCATTGCTCCATATGCTGGCAGTACACCTGCCCACGAGATGATGGTATCACTCAAGTCCATATGTGACAGTCCATTTTTCCCTAAGCCAACAGCGTGATGGTTTTTCCAGCCTGCATTGATTTGCCCCACTGGATTGACAGGCTTCTTGAGTTCTCGTCGAACATTCCAAATTTTCCCTTGAGGTAAAACTGCTGTGTGCCGTATGGCCAGAACCAGGTACCCCAAATAACAACTGCCGGACAAATTCTCAGGTAACCACTTATATGCTTTCCTACCACATACAAAGTAGCAATCTTCTACTTTGGTAGTAACTTTACTATGTCCTGGCTCTGGATGAAACATTTATTTGTCTATCATAGACAGTTGTCTATAAAGGTCAGCATTATGTTTTACTTCATCAGTTGTCCTATGCATCAGTTCAACAAATGAATCATAGCTTGTGTTGCAATAAGATCCTGTGTTATCAGTTTTATTGTAGCATCTATAGGGAACAGTCACATTGCAATTGCTCCAACCCACCTGAACTGTATCATTTTTGTAAAAACACACAGTCCCCTTCTGTCTAACAGACAAGTGCAATGCTACTTTATCTTGTGATGTGACATCTGATGTATCATAGACTAAGTTTTCCCAGGTCTTGTTGGCTCCTAGGGGGACTGAAGTTAACAATAACCCCTGGTATGCTGTTGGCAAAGCTGTGCAAATCCAGCAATTCGAAACATTTAAGGTCTCAGCATACACATATTTGATTGCCTGGTAAATGTTAAAGTTTGGGTGCCAATCTGCGTGCCACTCTGCACGCTTGTTCAGTCCAGTTTGTGTGGCTGTGAAAAGGAATGGCCTCAACAAAAAGATTATTGTCACTAGTACAGTCAACAGGATGGTTATGCAATACTTCTGTGGAAACAGTTGTTCTGCATTTCTGTTTTCTCCGACTCTTCTGAATAGGTGCATTTGGATCTTACTGGATTCTGTCATCTTTATTTCAGACACGTGTTCTTACTCTCTGCCCTAATAGGAACTTCAGCACTGATGGTTTCTTCACTGGGGTTGAGACAGATCAGTCCTATTGATCTGACCCCCCCCCCTTTGTAGCCAGACTTTGTGCTGAGGGCCCCAATAGAGAGGTAAGATTTTTGTCCAGTTCAAAGTTCTTAACTAGTTTGCAGAGCATCAGGTGGATCCACGAAGCTCACTCTGCTATCTTGACTGCAGTGGGTGTTGAAAGAAGCACCTGGTAGGGACCTTCCCACCTTGGCGACGACCAATTCTTCTTCTTTATATTTTTTATCCACACCCACTCTCCGGGCGTCACTGCCACTTCTGATGTCTCGGTTTGTTTTCTATCTGAAACAGAATTTGACTGCAACAGATGTTTAGAATTCATTAACTTCCTCATTTATTCAGCTAGTGTACAATCAGCTTCCTGGTCTGATGACATGAGAAGTTTCCACTGGAGTGTATAATACGCCCTTCAAAATAACTTTTCAAAAGGAGTCAATCCTTTTACTGTAGGGACAGTTCTCATGCTCAACAGTGCCAGGGGTAAACAGTATAACCAGTTTTTCCCTGTCTCAGCTATTAATTTTCTTAATTTGTTTTTTAGTATACCATTATGCCTTTCAACTAGCCCTGCAGATTGTGGATGGTATGCACAATGATTTTTTTAAAGAGATACCAAAATGCTTACTCAACTGTTGTATGGTTTGATTTACAAAGTGTGTACCATTGTCACTGTAGATCCTTTCCGGAATGCCAAATCTAGGAATAATTTCTTTGACAAGTACTTTTGCCACCATAGCTGCATCTGGATTTTTGGTTGTAAAGGCTTCCACCCACCTGGAAAACATATCTACAAAGACAAGACAATACTTCTTATTTTCACATTTGTTCAATTCTATGAAATCCATACAGATAGTGTGAAACGGATAAGGTGGTGTAGGGAAACTCCCTTGCTTGGGCTTTATCGCCCCCTGTGCATGATGTTTGTTACAAATTTGACACATCAAACAAAATTTTTTAGAGTAGTTTGTAAATCCGTACGTTGTGAACACCTGGTTCACCAGTTATACCATCCCCCTGTTGAGACATGGCACTACCCATGGCTCAACAAAGCTGCATATCGGAACAAATTAGAGGGTAGTATTGGTTTTCCCTCTCTAGAGATGTACAGCCCCTTTTCGAGGATTACGTCTTGTTTTATCCATCATTGGTTTTCAGCTTGCATAGTGAGTGTCTGCATTGTTTTTAACATTTATAAGTCTAAAATCTCAGAGGGTTGTAATTCCTCATTTAACAGAAATGCTTCTGTAGCTGCTTGTTTTGCAGCTGTATCAGCTCTTGCATTACCTTTTGAAATCCTATCTTGCTGCTTGGTGGGAGCTGTCCATTTACAAATGGCTACTTTCTGAGGTAACTGAATAGATTCTAAAAGATCTAAAATAAACTGTGCATGATTTATAGGTTTGCCAGTAGATGTTATCATTCCCCGGTTTTTCCACTGTTGCACAAAAACGTGTACAGTAGAAAAAGCGTACTGGCTATCAGTAAAAATGTTTACACATTTACCCTTTGCTAAGGTACATGCCCATGTCAAGGCAATGAATTCTGCTCCCTGTGCAGATAAGTTGTGTGGTAAAGGTTTTGCTTCTATAATCTCAGTATCAGAAACGACTGCATATCCTACTAGGTTCTGTCCTGCAGGACCCCTTTTGCACGAGCCATCCACGTAGTATGTCACCTCGGCATCATCCAAGGGCACATCCGTGAGATCTTTTCTAGGTAGTGTCTTTTGCTCAATTACCTGCAAGCAGCTGTGTGGTGTGCCGTCTGCAGGAGTTGGGAGCAGAGTAGAAGGGTTTAAAGTTGTGCATCGCTCAATTGTCATATGAGGTTGGCTCAACAATATAGTCATATAGGAAAGATGCCTAGCAGGGGAAAGATATGCCACCTTTTCTTGTAGTAAAATAATCGCGACTGCATGAGGTACTCTCAAAGTGAGAGGGTGGAATAAGACTACTGAGGCTGAAGCCTGTACTGCCATTGCAGCTGCAACTACTGCTTGTACACAGTGGGGTAAGGATCATGCCACTGGGTCTAGTTGTGATGAATAGTAAGCAATGGAGTGTTGTTTATCCCCATGCTGTTGTGTTAATACTGATGTCATGTAAACCTGCTTACAATCTACAGTTTGGAAAAAACGTTTATGGTAGTTTGGCAATCCCAGAACTAATGAGGATGCTATTAACTGCTTTAGTTTGCAGAATGCAGATTCTGCGTCTGGTGTCCATTGTAACAAATCCTGCGCTGCCATAGGCTTTTTATATATAAGGTCAGTTAGAGGTGCAGATTCCAAGGCATAATTTGGAATCCAGCTCCGGCAAAAATTAGTTGTACTCAGGAAGGACATAATTTCCTTCTTGGTAGTGGGTTTTGGTGCTTGCAAAATTGCTATTTTTCTGTCCTCATCTAATGTTCTACCTTCCTTGGATATTACATATCCCAGGTATTTGACTTGTTTTTTTCCAAAGCTGCAGTTTACTTTTATTTACCTTATGTCTTTCAGCGGCTAAAAATCGTAGAAGCGCTATGGTATCTTCTCTACAATCCTGCTGGGTGGGGGCTGCCAGCAAGATGTCATCAACATAAAGTAAAATCTGAAAAACGTTAACTAAGCAAAACTGTTAAAACATAAGAACAGGCTCACAGAAGTCACTCAGATAAGATTTATTGTCCACAAACAAAATAAAAAAAAAAAAATTGAAGTGTTATTCAGTTTAGTTTTATTACAAATACATCCCTGTTTAAGAAACGTGTATTATATGTATTTTAATCTTTTATAGTACAAAATTTATGGTGAAACTTCTTAGTCTGTTTAATTTTTTAGTCAGTTTATATGTATGCTTTATTTTTATATATTTTTATATTTGTATGAATGTTAGTTGCATTATCAGTTATTATTACAGGTTAATTGATTATTTTAGGTGTAGTTATATACTTGTATAGTTATATACAATTACATGGATGCATATTCAAAGAAGGCCTTTAAGTTTAAAACGATGTATTTCTTTAAACATCTGATTGTTTCCTGTTAATTGTATAACCAACCAGAGAAGATTTTGGATACTGTTTTTTATTTAAATGTAGAACACGCAAATTTGTATTAGTACTCTGAAGATGCCCTTTTGTTTTACAGGGTGAAAGCGCTAAGTACTATTTCATTTTCGCTGAGTTTTAAAAATTTTTTTTATTTTTATTTTGTTTGTGGACAATAAATCCTATCTGAGTGACTTCCGTGAGCCTGTTCTTATAAAGTAAAATCTGACTGCCTCTTGGTGGGGTGAATCCCACCAAGTTGCTTGCCATTTCTTGTGAGAGTATTGCTGGACTTTCAAAATATCCCTGTGGTAGTCACGTATATGTATACCTTTCCCCCTGAAATGTAAATGCAAACCAATACTGGATGTCAGGGTGTATCGGTATCGAGAAGAACGCGTTGCTGATGTCTACCACAGAAAAATACTTTTGTTGAGGTTTCAAATCATTCAACAGGGTGTGTGGGTCTGGCACTGTGGGTGCCCTTGATATTATTGCATCATTTACAACTTGTAAATCTTGGACCATACGCCATTCTCCATTGGCCTTTTTAACTGGAAATAAGGGTGTGTTACATGGTGAATCGGGAGATTCTACCAGCATTCCCCCTTTAAGTAAGGCTGCTATAATAGGCTTTATTCCTGACTCTGCATCTTTTCTTAAGGGATACTGTCTTTTTTGTGGTCTGAATGCTGACTTTGGCGCAATAGTAACTGGTCCTGCTGTACGAATGAGTCCTACATCTGATTTCCCTGTTGACCAGAGAGTCTCTGGTATGTTTTGTAAGGCATTCTCTTACTCCTTTAATAGGAGTGTCAATCAGCTGTCCTCGCTAGGCTGCAAGTGCACAGCTGGGTTGGTCTGAGTTATCCAATTCAACTTCTGCATTTGTACTCCCTTTTCTGACATTTCTAGTTCTGTCTGTTTCTCCCATCTCGTAACTTTTTCTCCTAGGTCTGCCCATTCTATATTTCTGTTTTTTGTCACACTAACATGTGGCAATCGATTAGATTTATAAAGTGCAAAGAACTCCTGGGGCAATGAACAGCTGGCTACACTGTTCCCTTCTGTGTCCCAGTACAGGTTATGCAATATCAATCTATTTGCATGATTCTTAAATAATTCTTGCTCATATTCCTTATCAGGTCCTGGTGTGTTACAATAATACAGGGTACAGTGCAACAGGTGTTGCTTTTCAATGTCAAGGGAGGGGAACTTGCTGATGGCTATGTTCATTAATTCTTTGGTCACAATCCCTGGACCAGTTGTAACCAAGTCCTGGCTGTACCAATAAAACTTTTCACTCTCCGATTGCACTGCAAAGGTATCAATTTGTCGCTGTGCTTCCATACCCTGCATGGTTAGGACTACTGCTATACCAAATAGCTGCATGAGGTCTCTGCCCAAGAGGTTTACTGGGCATTTTGCAGAAACAACAATTTTGCTTTTTTGTGTCAATCCTGAAACTGGATCAGTTATTGCAATGTTACGGGAGAGAGGCTCCCGATACAGTTGTCCATTAGCTGCTTTAACCAGTATGTAATCAGGTGAGTATGTGTTTTCTGGCAGTTTGGAGGGATGTATCAGGGTTCATGATGCCCCTGAGTCACACAAGAATTTGACTTCCCTCCCTTCTACCAAGAGTGTAACTTCTGGTATTGTGTCTGCTAAATGGAGCTCCAAGCTCAATAAAGCTAGGTCTAATATTTTATTTTCTTCATTGTCACTAACTTCCTGCACTTCCTCTACTCCCTCTTTCACATTCTCATTTATCCTTTCTTCGCTAGTCCCTTCTAGTGATTCCTGACTACCATATAGTCAGTCCTCACCCTCCTTGTCTTCCGTTGTTGCCTTCTTGTTTTTCCTGCAATCCCTTGCCAAATGTCCCTTTTTACTGCATTTAAAACACTCTCCCCTTTTCTTCCGTCCTTAAAAGTCCTCTGATCTTTGATCAGATTGTTTGTTTCCCTGCACGTTTTTCTTGCCTTTTTTCCCAGACTGTACTACATAAACTTCTGCTCCATCTTCTACAGAAAATACTTGGGCTTTCTTTTTCTTTTTGCTATTAAAATGCCTTTCGGCATGCCTAGCATATTCAAGTAATGATTGTAACCTGCTTGTACGATGATCTACCATGTGTTTTGTAATAAAACTGCTTATAGGTGCACTACTGCCCTTTAAAAATGCATTCTTCAATTGCTGCTCATATGGGGAATCTTATGTTTGATCTTCAGGAACCTGCATTCCACAGTGGTTATTAAAACATTCTAACAATCTGGCATAATATCGGTCAATTGTTTCACCTTCTTGTTGTATGCATTGATTAATGCGAGTCCAGTCTGCCCCAGGTTTCCATTTTTCAGAGATGCGGTCTGTTAGACCTTTTACTCTGGTGTCTAACTCTGCACTGCTATGTGGGAGGGGCCTTTGTGCAGCGTCACAGGGATTCCAGTTCCCACTAATCATGTACCAATCTGGCCCTACAATCTGTCTAACTACCTTTTCTATCTCTTCTCCGTTTAAGTTATAACTCACCCTCATTCCTTGTAAATCTTCTGAGAATTTTCTAAAATTAACCTTTGGATGGGGAATTCCCTCAGTGGCTTTCCTTATATCTTCCGGAGTCCAAGGTCTATACACTAGAATAGTTGGGTTCTGATTGTCCTGACCTGCCTGAGGGTTGGGTACTTCTATAAGTGGGCATATTTCTTCTTCTTCACTTATAGATCGTGAATTTTTAACCATTTGCCATAACTCGATGCCTTCATCTGAGTTACCTGCCTTTGTTCAAGGCCTGGTCCTGATGGGATCTCTAATTTTAGTCAGTTTTATTTTCATAATATCTCTATCTTCAGTGACCACAGGGTATCGTGGGGGTGGACTAACCTGTTCACTGGCTTCATATTCCGGTAAGGGAGGCGGAGGTGCTGATGCTATTACTAAGTTGTTGTTCTCCTTATCTAAAAACATTGCTTTTGAATTTTTGTTCTTTTGTTCCCTACGGTTTACTTCCTCAAGCCACCTGTGTGCCTGAGGAATTCCTAACCGACGTTGCTTTTTTACCCGACCTTTGGAATCGGTTTTGAGCTGTTTGATAAGTTTGATAAGCGAGGATTTTTCTAGTTTTCTGTCAAATTCATATTTATTAACCCATTTTGAATAATATCTAACATTGTTAGCCCGTTGCGACTGCATGTATTTTGAGTCTTCTGTTAACGTCGACAGTTTTTGGGGTCTTTTTGTGCAATTGTTACCCATTTTGTTTCACCCTTTGATCGTTACGTAACTTCTCTTAATTTTTAACATGGTACCATGGATTTTGTTATAGTCTCTTCAGAATGACTGCCTACTTATTCTGTTTCTCCTGATCTATGACAAGACAGTAATCTTTTTAGTCCCTGACTTGCAAGAAAAATACAGTCTAACAAAAACAATACACATCTAGTCCCTGATCTAAACAGAAAACAGAAAAAGGTAGATTCGCCTTACCTGAGCCTCACGTGATTGATCTCCGATTCGTGGAGACCTGTCCTTCAGTCACAGATCAGAAAGTGGCTGGCATCTTTTGAACGGCAATTCAGTGGGAGGACTTTCCATATAAGAAGAACCGATTTGGTTTCTTCCCCGTACGGTTTCAACCACCTGGACGTCTGATCCGAGGTGAAGAGAGGGTTCCGGCTTGAAGGACCAATCTGTAAAAGGAAAAAACTTCAAAGACCAATTCACGTTAGGTTCAAGCAAGGCACCCTTTATTACTTGCAGCAAGGAGACAAAGCATGTAGGCACAAGGTTTGTCTGAATCATTGGTGATTAGTATGATATTCTTATACAGTTCTCTTCCTGTCACACAGAAAATGTTACCATTCTATTACTGACGTAGTCAGACACAGCTTTCTGTATGTTCTACAGAAAAGGTTGCTAGACTTATTGCTGACCAAGTTAAATTATCTGCTGTTCTGCAAAACATTTTGAGAAAAACAACCTGGCCTTGGGCTTATTTTAGTCCATTTCAACTATTCAATTCTTCAATTGTACTGTTCTAATACATGTGTTACATTTTGTCTAGATTCAAGGTACATTTCTAGCTTTAGTACAAGTAATGCTGTCTATGGTTTAAACTTTCAAGCGTCTATTGTTTTCTTTATCAATGGCTTCTAGCAGCTGCATGTTTTCTCATGGCATAAGTAGAAATGAATATCCCTTTGTTAAGTTTCATGGCATTAGCAGAAATGAAATACTTATTATTTTCATGACATTAGCAGAAATAAAATGCTTCTTGTTAAGTTTCTAATAGCTGTGCATATTCATGCAGTGTGAACAGAATAAATGTATTAACCCTTTTAAACCTTGAATGCTTAATGCACTAAGCATGCATATTACTATTACATATTTTTCTTACACAAACCTTACTTAAGACAGAGGTGGTAGGTTTCACAGCCCCCACCCTAAAGGATAACAGTGTCCAAAATGCAGGAACCTTTACAAATGCACTCTATGAGCACCTACAAGGATGTATGGATCATGCCATCCCTAGCAAAACCAAGACTCACTCACCTAAGAGAAGGAAACTAGTCTGGTAGACCCCTGCCATAAACAGGCTATAAAATAGAAGGAGGAAACTAGTTCAGAAAAAAAGCAAATCCCTAGAAGGAAAGACATCCCTGATCAGTATCAGTAAGAAACTAAGGTCCCTCATAAAGTCATCCAAGGCTAACTTCGAAAGAAAAATAGCCAAGGATTCAAAAGATAACCACAAAGCCTTCTTTAGCTATGTCAAGAATCTAAGTGGCAACTTGCAGATATGCTCTGAGCTAGTGCAAAATAGCACAAAATATACTGAACCTACTGATATTGCCAACATCCTGGCAGATAGATTCAGTGCAAACTTCACCCCCATCTCACCCCCAAAAGGGCCAACAGCAATACCAGAAAAGTGTAGTGTCCCAGAAATCACAGACTCATAGGTGAAAACAGCCCTTTCAAAAGCCAAAAGCACAGCATCAGTGGGGCCAGATGGTGTCTCAGGCTGCGTCTTTCATGAACTACAGAATGAACTAACACCCCATCTAAACACACTGTTCAACCTCAGCCTCTCCACAGGCTATGTGTCCATAGAATGGCACACAGCAATGGTTATTCCTCTCCACAAAGGATGGGCCACAACTGACCCTGGTAACTATCGCCCCATAAGCCTGACTAGTGACTAGCCTGGTGTGCAAGGCTATGGAGTACATCATTATGGAACTCATTAACAAAGACATTGGGAACCTCCAAACACATGACCCGACCCAGTTAGGCTTTGTTAAGGGCAGATCATGCCTACTAAACCTGGTTGACTTCTTCGAGACAGTCACCAGGGCCATAGATGAGGGGAAGGTGGTTCACACAGCCTACCTTGACCTAGTCAAGGCTTTTGACACCATCCCCCACTCGGGAATTATAGAAAAACTTACCAGCTTGAACATAAACCCATACGTCACAAGATGGGTTGCCATCTGGCTTACAGACAGAACTCACACGGTAAGAATAGCGAGCTCCAGATCCGACTCTAAACCAGTCACAAGTGGTGTTCCATAAGGCTCGGTCCTGGGGCCCCTACTGTTTGGCATATACTTCTCAGACATACAGGCAAACACAGGAGGACTATGGCTAACCAAGTTTGCCGATGACTGCAAACTGGGAGCCATAATTGACTGTCTGGCTGACACGGATATTCTCCAAAAGGGCCTTATTGAGACGGACACCTGGTGTCAAAGTCATGGTCTCAAGCTAAATGCCAAAAAATGCATAGTCATCCCATTTGGGAAAAACAAACACCCATGAATTACCACACAGGTGGCAGCCCCCTTAATACAGAAGAAGTAATAAAGAGATCTGGGGACACAGGTAGATAGTAATTTCTCCTTTGACAATCATATTGCCAAAGTAGTTAGGAAATCCTTCTATGTAGCCCATCTAATTACTAAAGGGTTCACATCTTGAAATAAAGAGGTTATAGTGCCCCTCTACTCGTCACTCATCAGACCCATCATAGAGTACAATGCCCCATTTGGGATGTACCTCACAAGACACTTCCAACAGCTGGAAAGACCACAAACATACCTCACCAAGAGGATTACTGGCCTCAAACATATGCCCTATGCAGCCCAACTGGAAAAACTTTGGCTGTACTCAATGGCATGTCGATTACTCAGAGGTAATCTCTGCCTGACTTACAAAGCCATGTCCAACTCAGAATTGATGGACATGCTCCAACTAAAGAAATCCAAGTCACTGTGAGACACTCGCTCTAGTGAGCTAAATCTCGCCACAACAATAAATAGAACATGCTGGAGGGATAGATTCCTGTCACAGAGACTCCCCATGCTTTGGAACAAAATTCCTAACTACATTAGGCAGAGCCCCTCGCTAACACTCTTTAAGAGAAACCTTGATGACTGGATGGGTAACAGAAAATACAACCCTGGGATCACTTCATTGGCTCCTCTTGACAGAGGTTCAGTTAATTAATCAATGGGGGCGGCAAAATCTGACACACTCTGGCTAGGCTTATAAATGGCCTCGGGCAGATAGCCTGATACTTACCTATGAACCTATGAACCTAAGTACTAAAATCTGTTTTCCTCTAGACAAGTGAGGAAAGTTGAGTGCTGTAGTAATTTGTAGCTTATTTAGTGCTTACAACTTCTGAACAAGTGCTGAGCTCAAAGAAACAGATTTGAGTGCTAAAACTAAAAGATTGGCTAGATCTAAGGGAAAATTTGAAGAGCAGACTTTATGGCGCTGGGAATAGTTTAACCCTAGCTAAACATATGCATAACGTGTATTTTTTTTTCTTTTTTTTTTTTTTTTAATATAACAGTAGAAATGAGAAAACTGATTTAAACAAATTAACCAAGAAAAAGCTAAAAACTGAGCCCATTCCAGCAGTCTTCGATCAGACAAGTTCTAACTGCACACTCCTGCCACTAGGGTGCAGGGGAACCTTCTCCAAAAAAAGATGGTCTGGATTAGTGCTCAAATTATACAACCAAAGCTAGATTCAGCAGGTCTGAATTTAGTCTATGCTACAGCAAACAAGGCGTAGTAATTTCAGAAAGAAACAGTTCAAATAATCAGGCACAATAAGCCTTTAACCAGAAATTCCCAGCTCAGAAGGGCAGAATCTACCCTCTCCCCCTACAAGAGTGCAGACCCCACCTTCATAATGTAAAATAACTGGCCCGAAGCCCAAATGCTTAAACCAGAACTAATACACTTTTAGAATAACAGACACTAAGCCTTCAATCAGCAACTCCCAACTTAGAAGGATGTAAGCTACCTGTCTTGCCACAACGGTGCAGACCACAAACCTTCTTGATGTAAAACAACTGGTCTGAAGCCCAAGTGCGTAATCCAAAGGCTTAGAATAACAGTTACAATTTAATCAGGCTACTAACAAACAGTAATAAATGCAGCAGAATAAATGCAATTAAGTACTTTTAAGAACAAGCAGCAAAAGCAAAATAAAGTAATAAAGTAGGAAGAAACACAAATACATTAAAAGCAGATGAATAAAGTGCAATTTTTGTTATATAACAATAGAAAATGATCAGGTCATATGTATACTTGGGTGATGGGACCTGAGGGCTTTAGTGATGTTACATATCCTGGCACTTGAGAGGCAGCTAACTGCTACCCTGTCTTTGTTCAGTCTGCTGAGTGGTGAGTCTGTGTATCTAACTATGGCGTCACCTGTAACCAGAATGTTACCAGATGAACTAGTTTGGTCTTGCTGCGTTAAAGGCTAGGTATGTCACCCCTGTTAAGTGCCCGTATTTCTTAATGTGTTGGAGTAAGCTGTATGTTGGATATGAGCTGTTGATGCTGCTATATGTACAGAAAGTAAATCTGAGAGTTTAGACTGATTCCTACTCTTTGGAGTCCTGGGAGGCTTTGGCAAAGATTTTTTAATAGCACCGGCATGAAACAGCTTAGAGTTGTTAATCTGTGGGTGTTGCATAGGTGCAGGTGGGGGTAAACAATATTACGCTGACTGCATTTAGCTGGCTGAGAAGGGACACTTTCAGTTGAGTTAAGTATTTACACCTGTCACAGATGGAGTCCTTTGGGTTTAGAAGGAGTTCATAATCAGTGAGTATGAGGTACTAAGTTCATACACTGCCTTTGGATTGCATGTGCTGGAAGACTGGCAATGGGGGGGGGTGAATGTTGCCGCCCCATGATGACTAGTGCTGTTAGATTTAAAATAAGTGAGGATCTAGAGCAGGACTGGGATAATATTACAGCTATGGAAGCTAGTTGCACTTGTTTTATGTTCAGATTAAGCCCATGCTTCTCAGTGAAACTGGTCCTCAGACTGCACAGATCAGCACATCTAAGAGGAAGCTTATGCAACTCAGTGCAAACTGTTTAGACAAAACAGAAACTCACCAATGTTACAAGAAGATACCCTTCCTTTAGCATGGGAAGAGAGAATTTTACTTGCTCTTACCATCCGCTATGGAAATATAGCTATTGTAACATTGTGCCTTGTGCGGTTCTGCATAGTGAATATAAAGAAGAAAGAAAAATAATCAATGAAAACTAGGTGAAATCTGAAACCCAAGTACTCTAAACTACCTAGGACCTGTAGCAATTTGTCTAACTCATACTTAGATCAAATCACAATTGATTCAAAGATGGCTTCCAGCCCTGGACAAACAAATGTATTCAAGGTAGTGATTTAAATGGAACAAAATAGCATTAAACAAAACAGAACAGCTCCAAATGGTGAAAATGCAATAAGCAATAATGCAAAACCAGTTCAAAACAACTAAAACATGTAAAATAGTGAAACAGTGCAAAAACAGCTCAAAATGGTTATAATACTAGGAGACATAAGCGCAGATGGTTATAATACTAGGAGACATAAGCGCAGATGGTTAGAATGCTAGGAGACATAAACACAGATGGTTAGAATGCTAGGAGACATAAACACAGATGGTTAGAATGCTAGGAGACATAAGCAAAGATGGTTATAATACTAGGAGACATAAGCGCAGATGGTTAGAATGCTAGGAGACATAAGCGCAGATGGTTAGAATGCCAGGGGACATAAACGCAGATGGTTAGAATGCTATGGGACATAAACGCAGATGGTTAGAATGCTAGGAGACATAAACGCAGATGGTTAGAATGCTAGGGGACATAAACGCAGATGGTGAGAATGCTAGGAGACATAAACGCAGATGGTTAGAATGCTAGGGGACATAAGCGCAGATGGTTAGAATGCTAAGAGACATAAGCGCAGATGGTTATAATACTAGGAGACATAAGCGCAGATGGTTATAATACTAGGGGACATAAGCGCAGATGGTAGTAATACTAGGAGACATAAGCACAGATGGTTAGAATGCTAGGAGACATAAGCGCAGATGGTTAGAATGCTAGGAGACATAAGCGCAGATGGTTAAAATGGTAGGAGACATAAACGCAGATGGTTAGAATGCTAGGAGACATAAGCGCAGATGGTTATAATAATAGGAGACATAAGCGCAGATGGTTAGAATGCTAGGAGACATAAGCGCAGATGGTTAGAATGCTAGGAGACATAAGCGCAGATGGTTATAATACTAGGAGACATAAGCGCAGATGGTTATAATACTAGGGGACATAAGCGCAGATTGTTGTAATACTAGGAGACATAAGCGCAGATGGTTAGAATGCTAGAAGACATAAGCGCAGATGGTTAGAATGCTAGGAGACATAAGCGCAGATGGTTATAATACTAGGAGACATAAGCGCAGATGGTTATAATAATAGGGGACATAAGCGCAGATGGTTGTAATACTAGGAGACATAAGCGCAGATGGTTAGAATGTTAGGGGACATAAGTGCAGATGGTTAGAATGCTAGGAGACATAAGCGTAGATGGTTAGAATGATAGGAGACATAAGTGCAGATGGTTAGAATGCTAGGAGACATAAGCGCAGATGGTTAGAATGCTAGGGGACATAAACACAGATGGTTATAATACTAGGGGGCATAAGCGCAGATGGTTAGAATGCTAGGAGACATAAGCGCAGATGGTTAGAATGCTAGGAGACATAAGCGCAGATGGTTAGAATGCTAGGGGACATAAGCGCAGATGGTTAGAATGCTAGGAGACATAAGCGCAGATGGTTAGAATGCTAGGAGACATAAGCGCAGATGGTTAGAATGCTAGGAGACATAAGCGCAGATGGTTAGAATGCTAGGAGACATAAGCGCAGATGGTTAGAATGCTAGGGGACATAAGCGCAGATGGTTAGAATGCTAGGAGACATAAGCGCAGATGGTTATAATACTAGGAGACATAAACGCAGATGGTTAGAATGCTAGGGGACATAAACGCAGACAAAAAGTACTTCTCTTGCTATTGTTTTCTACCTTTTACAAAGCCAAATTGCTGTCGGTCTAGTCTGGGGAGATATTTAATGTTAAGGATATGCAGGTCAATTGCAATTTTCCATGACCTTTCAAATGAGAGTTATCGGGCTGAAGGGCCTATTTATTAATTTATTGTTTATTTATTGACATTTGATTACCAGGAAAGCCTGAGTGGGTAGAATCCCATTTTCAGCAGAGACCCTAGGGGAAAAGCTCCACATTATTACAAAACATTTTAAGAACAATAATTTTACAATCTTCAAAAATAAAACAAAAACATATTCAATTTAAATAATTATAACAAATTAGACATAATATAAAAGCATTGGTTAAGAATTGTTACAAGTTATATGACAATCATTTAATATTTAAAGAACTTTTAGACAGTTTGTATAGAAATTAAAGGTAAATTAGTCTAATACAAAAAGGAAATGCATTATGAAGTGAGGGAAAAATAGGCTTATGGTATATTTAGAGAGAAAGTCCAGGAAGAAAATCTGATAGAAGTAAGGAAGCAAGTGAAGAAGGGAGAGAAAGGAGTTACAAGGAATGAAAATGTTTTTGTTAACATTTAGCGATATAGTTTATCCTGGTTTTGAGCAAGAACAGAGCCAGATTTTAGATGGGAAGCATTTCAGAGTGGTTTTGAAAGATGGACTGGAGGGTATTGACCTAATGGATACAGGTAAGGAGTTCCAAACGTTAGCAAACTTGTATGAGTACAGACAATGCCGAGCAAATTTGATAGGTTTGAAGACAGATAAGAGATTTTTCTCACTGGATCACAATGACTAACTGGGAACATAGTTGTGTAGAATGTTTTTTAGTGCTGGACAGGCAGATGGAAGCTGGATAATTTTATAGGTGGTAAGAAGATGAGTATATGTTAGTTGATGTGGCAATTCTAAACAATGTAGGCTTTTTAGTACTATACAGTGGTGGGTTTTGAAAGGGGTATTTACTGCAAATTTAGTAACTTTGTTATATTATTGTTCAAGCTTTAATTTTTGTGAAGCCTGGGGGTTAGTGAGGATGGGAGTGCCATAAAAAAGTGTAGGGAGAAGATACCTAAAGGCAATTGTAATTTTTAGTTGTGCTGGTGACAAATTCTTTGGCTCTGTAAAGCATCCCTAGTTTTTGATGAGTTTTTCTTATTCAATTTTATATATGCAAGTCAAAAGTAAGATTATCATCCACAATCATCCCTAATAATTTGCTATAAGAACTGACTTCAATGGTTGTATTATCAACACAAAGGACCTTAACTTTTGTCTTTTCCTGAGAGAGGGACTTGGGAGGAAAAAGTAGCAGTTTGGTCTTTTTTGAGTTGAACATGTGTTGTAAGTAATGAAGCCATGTTTCAGTGGCTGTTAATGCTTCCTGAGTAATTTTTGGAGGTATGCCATCTTGTCAGATGTGCAAATGAGAGTGGAATCATCTGTGTATTGTATTAGGGTAACCTGATGTGTGGATGTATAGAGGGTGTTGGTCAAAATGTTAACTTTAGATGTATAGCAATGTTAACTCCCCTCTCCAAAATACTTGAACAATGTATTCAAAAACAACTGCTATACTATCACCTACAGGAAGATCTCCTACCTTACCCATATAACATGACTTTCATCCTTCCAATAGTACTAGCACTGCCCTTCTAACCTATATAGTTACTGTCAATAAAGCTAGAGATAATAGCAAACTAGTCTCTTCCTTATTTCTAGACTTCTGTGTTCCATCTAACTAAGTTTCATGCTATATTAGGCAGGAACATGACTGCACTACAAGTATATCCATACTTGTAGAATATTCAAATTATTTTAGAGTAAATGGTTTTGGGTTGTGGGAGGAGAGGAGGTTTCTTTCATCTATGACATATACTCCTTGACTCTGCCACAACTTGCTGTGAGGGAAAGGCTAGTTAAGTTTTTGCTTGCTTGTATTTTGTGTTGCTTTATTGCCTTCTCTGTTCTGTATATTGTGATTCATTTTCTTTACACTGTGATTAACTTGTATTCTGTTTTAAATTGTATATTTAAACTAGGAAAGAGACCACAGCTGTGTCTCTTGTGAATCACGCACATAATGTTTTCCCCACCTACCACCCTGGTGCTGTTATGATTTTAAACTCAACTGCCTTTCTAGTTGCCTGCCTCTTGTGTTAATTTGACCACATATCTACGTCTCTCTCTCCTCTTTCATTGGTTATTGTGAGTAAGCACAAAATTATCATTTTGTGAAATCACCCCCCTTCAAATATTTAAAATTATTGGCCATCCCACTGTATTCCATAAAACTAGAATAAAAAGTGCCCAGGCTTTACATTCTATCTTTCTCTTTTAGAATCAGTGTCTCTTCATTTATATAGATAAAGCTTAATTACACTATTTTTCATATTTAACTGCTTAGTAAACACTGCAGTTGTTATAGATTCATAGGTTCATAAGCTGGTACTAGGCTATCGACCCTAAGGCCTATGCAAGCCTAGCCATAACAGTTCCCTGGAAATTTCTTTCCACAATATTAAGTCATTTTTCCATCTTATATTTAAAATTTGCAGCATCTACTCCAAGACCACCAATTACTGGAGAGCCCACATTATGCCTCTCAGTAGTAACCTTAGGATTAGTGCTTCTGTTTTGCTCCTGGTGAGAGAAGGAGCCTAGGAACATTAATTCATGGGGACTGCTGATCACTGGAAAGCCTAATAACTTCTTCATAGATGCCAATTTGGAAGTTATACTTATATGTTGCTCCTGGTGAGGGCAGAAGCAGAGCGCATAGATTCCTAACTCTTCTGGTTGGGAAGTGAGTGTCTGTGCTTGAACCTCCTGACTGGTCTGGTTGCTATTCACGGCAGCTAACAGAAAAAGGCTACAACAAGCCTACAGAACTTCACATCACCTGGGACATGACTGTGGATGACCAAATAAGCTGTGGCCTGCTTCTAATCTTGGGATTAGTGCTACTGTTTTGCGTCTGGTGAGAGAAAAAGCAAAGGAGCATTGTATCCCAGCAGAGTGAAGCTGGAGTGAGTTCAATATTAGTAGTAGTCAGGGAGTAGTCATTCAGATGACTCCCCTCTTTTTATCATTTTTGACAAGCTAATTATTTATTTTCAGTAAGTACTGCTTGATTACCTTCTAACTTCAGAATATCTGCCTAAAAACTTTATCCATAAATAATCAGGCTCTACTTATTAGTTTCCCCTCAAGTATTTGGCAGTGCCCTGTAAAGTCACAGGCACCTGAGACACAATAATGTCCCTCTCACCAGGCTGGGTAAGGAGAAAATCATGAAGAAAAATCACTGTTCCACTGGTTAGAGCCAAATCCTTTAATGAAGTCAAAAACAAATCCAGTTCAACAATATGAGCGCTTTCGTCTGCAACTAGGCAAACTTCACCAGATAAAATCCCACTGGTACAAAAGGCTTTATATATAGGTGTGTACCCAGAAACTTTTCCCTTCAATAATTCAATCAAGCAATTTAAAATTTTGTGAAGCAATTTAAATCAATTGAAATACAAGGATGCCTGAAATGGTTAAATCACAAATGCTTTAAAACTCAACAAGGTTATTCCTTTTATAAAAGATCACATGAAACTCAATCAAATATTGCATAAAAATACTAAGACATAAAAATGATGGTGAAAATAAAGGTAGTAAAATATAAATATATAATTTTTAAACTTCGCCCGTTCTCGGCTGTTGTCCATCCTTGGCGGAGAGTGTATTCCAACACTTTCCTGCCCTGAGTCTCCCCCCTGTGGCTTCGCCTGGGTTGATACACTGACACAATTAAAGCAGTACACCCAAGTGCTCAAGCAATTATTACACTCTGCTGCCTCAACCCCCTTTTGTGGAAAGTGTATTCAAGAGTCTCTCAGAAGACCTAGAAACTTTCCTGCCCTGAGTCTCCCCCCTGTGGCTTCGCCTGGGTTGATACCCTGACACAATTAAAGCAGTACACCCAAGTGCTCAAGCAATTATTACACTCTGCTGCCTCAACCCCCTTTTGTGGAAAGTGTATTCAAGAGTCTCTCAGAAGACCTAGAAACTTTCCTGCCCTGAGTCTCCCCCCTGTGGCTTCGCCTGGGTTGATACCCTGACACAATTAAAGCAGTACACCCAAGTGCTCAAGCAATTATTACACTCTGCTGCCTCAACCCCTTTTGTGGAAAGTGTATTCAAGAGTCTCTCAGAAGACCTAGAAACTTTCCTGCCCTGAGTCTCCCCTGTGGCTTCGCCTGGGTTGATACCCTGACACAATTAAAGCAGTACACCCAAGTGCTCAAGCAATTATTACACTCTGCTGCCTCAACCCCCTTTTGTGGAAAGTGTATTCAAGAGTCTCTCAGAAGACCTAGAAACTTTCCTGCCCTGAGTCTCCCCCCTGTGGCTTCGCCTGGGTTGATACCCTGACACAATTAAAGCAGTACACCCAAGTGCTCAAGCAATTATTACACTCTGCTGCCTCAACCCCCTTTTGTGGAAAGTGTATTCAAGAGTCTCTCAGAAGACCTAGAAACTTTCCTGCCCTGAGTCTCCCCCCTGTGGCTTCGCCTGGGTTGATACCCTGACACAATTAAAGCAGTACACCCAAGTGCTCAAGCAATTATTACACTCTGCTGCCTCAACCCCCTTTTGTGGAAGGTGTATTCAAGAGTCTCTCAGAAGACCTAGAAAGTATGTGTATCTGCTGCTAATTAATAAATTACTGTATTCTCAAACCCTGCTAGCTGTTGTAGCATTCTCCCTGCCAGGAAAGCCAGCAGCTTAACCCCCTTATCTCTATCTACCTTTGCTACAAATCTCATTTCAGTTCCCCGAGTTACTCTAGCTCCCTTCTTCCCCTAGTCTACTTTAGCCCAAATATTTGCCCTGGTGAGCTAAGTACAGTTCTGAGTGCAGTCCTGAAATTCTCTACTTAACTAGACTTCAACTCTCTCCATTTGTTCCACACTTCCAACGTTTCTGTTTCCCACTCTCCCCCCTAATACCTTGCAGCCCACTCCTCCTACTTTATCCAGATCCTACTTACCCCTCTATTACTTACCCCCTCTACCCTCTGCTCCACTGATAACTTCTTGCTCCTCCCCTGCCCTCCTGGGGTCTTCCGCTCCGTTTGCCTCTGGGCTCACTCCGCTCCTACCCTGCCCCCAATTCCCACCCCCCAGCACCTCTACCTTTATACCTCCCATGCACCCTCCCATGCATAATAATTAACCTATCAGAGTCCTTCCCTCATTATCCCTCCTACTCATACTCCTCCCACCCCACTATACCTCTCTCCACCATCTAACCTATCATAGTTCTTCTACTTCTCCCCCTCCCACTCTTTTTTTCTTTTCACTCCACTATAGTTTCTCTTCCCTACACAAATTTCTCCCTTACTCTCCCCATCAAATACTTTCAACCCTATCCTTTTCCTAAGATCCCATCCTCTTCATTTTCCTTTTACTTCTCTTTGCCTACTCAACTCCATTATACCTATCTCTTCCCCCTCTGCCTACCAAACATGCCTTCCAAAATACTTCACAATACCTATGTCCCATCATTACTATTTGTATTTCTCATTCCCCTATATTTTGCTACTACCTACTCTCACAAAATACCCTTTTCCCTAACACCTACACAAACTAACCCTTGGACTCACTCACAACTTTCTCTACCCACCCATTACAACAACATATCATCCTCTCTTTTTCCCCCCAAAACACTATACCTTTTCCATCCCAAATGCCTCACCGTACCACACACTCCCACTCTAAAAATACTCCCTCCCTCTTACAGCCTCCTACTTCTCAAACACAAAAGACTAAGAGTTACTTCCACTAATAACCTTGTCTTATGTGGTGATATTCACCCAAACCCTGGCCCCTGCCTCACCACCAACAACTCCTCCCCAATCCCCTTTTCTCCCTCTGGTTCCTCTACCACTTCCTCTCCTAACCCCCTCAAACTTTTCTCTATCAATGCTCAGAGCCTAAATAACAAAATCCACCATCTTCATGCTTGGATTTGCCACAACCAACCTGACATCTTAGCCATCTCTGAAACCTGGCTAAAACCCCACATCACCGACTCTGAAATCTTACCTCCTGGGTTCCAAATCCTCAGAACTGACCGATCAAATAAAAAGGTGGAGGCTCTGCAATAATTTACTCTAACCTCCTCTCCCTCATCCCTCTACAAATTCCAACTCCTGAATTCAAAACACTGAACTTACATCCAGTCTCCTTCGACTAAATAAACATAAGAACATCTGCATTATCTCCCTTTATATATCTCCAGGTGACAACATAACAACCTTGGAAAATATTCTTTACTGGGCCTCAACTGAAATCAAATTTGAAACCTACATTCTAGGCGACGTTAATATTGACTGGAATAATATCAACTCTCCCTCCCCCTCCCAATTCATCAACCTCTTTAACTTCACCCAAGTTATCCACTCAACCACCCGACCTAACAAAGTAAATCCCCCAGGATCTACCATTGACTGGATCCTTGTGTCTCATCCAAACAAAATATCTCTTTCTGGCACCATCCCTGACACCTTCAGCGACCATCTCCCTACTTTCATACACCGCTCCACTAACTCTACCCAATATCTACACCACTACATTCACACTCGTAATCTTAGCAACTTCAACCCCACTATCTTCTCAAACATTCTTAAACATACCAACTAGCAGACCCTAAATACACTTCCCCTAGACAAAGCAGTAGAACACTTTAACTCTACCTTCCTAAACACCCTTAACTCCCTAGCTCCTCCACGAAATAAACGAGTCAAATCTAACTCTGCCCCCTGGCTATCCAAGGAAACAAAACAAGTCATGCACCAAAGGGACAAATCTTGGAAAATATACCAAAAAAATAAAATCCCTGCTTCCCTGCTCCAATACAAACAACTCCGCAACCTAGCAAAAAAACTAATCTCCCAGGGCAAAAAAACTACTACTTTAAACTACAGTCCAACCATAATAAGAACCCCAAACAGTTCTGGAATTCAGTTAATTCCCTTCTCCATCCTGGATCCAGGAATAACCCTTGCCCAGACCCTAGTAAAACTGACTCAGAACTAAGCTCTCTCTTCAACAAATTCTTTACAGAATCTATAGCCAATCTTACTAAATCCTTCCCTAACAATAATACATCCAACTCTCCTTCCTCTGCTCCCAACCCCTCTAACTGTCATCCTAGTTTCCAGCTGAAACCTGTATCTACTATATTCATAAAAAAACTCTTATCTAAACTAAAGCCATGCTCTAATGCCCCTGACAACATCCCCTCCTCTTTCCTTAAATGTGCTGCGAAGGTATTGCTCTCCCTATCAGCATATTAATCAACAGATCTCTAAAAGAGTCTTATGTCCCTTTGCTTTGGAGATCTGCTTACATTCTCCCACTTCATAAAGGAGGCAAAACACAAATATCTCCAACTTCCCCTATTGCCCTACTCTCACCTTTATCTAAAATACTAGAAAAATGCGTCCACCACCAACTCATGCCTTTCTTAACCCATAACCACCTCCTAACACCCACCCAACATGGATTCCGCCCTGGACACAGCACCATTACTGCCTTACTATCCTTCTTAGAAACAGTCAATCAAGCCAGGGATTCTGGGTTACTAGTTTCCACGGTACTGCTAGATTTGTCAAAAAGCCTTGACACCATCTCTCACAAACACCTTCTCTTTCATCTATCAAACCTTTATCTCTCCCTGACACTCTATCATGGTTCTCTAGCTACTTATCAGACAGATCCCAAGCTGTCAAATGGAACAACTCTACCTCCTCATTCTTACCTACTCCCACTGGAGTTCCCCAGGGTCCATCCTTGGACCTATGCTTTCAACATCTTCATAAATAACCTTCACTCTGCCATCCCAGACACAACAGTCATCCAATACGCTGATGATTCTACCTTAGTCTGCACCGCCCACAATATCCCCGAACTACTGACAAAACCCAAATAGCTTTTTCCACTACAGAGAACTGGATGCACCAAAATCATCTCTCTCTCAACTCTAATAAATCCAAAATTCTTCTCTTCACTCCCTCAAGGGCTTGCACATTTGATAAAACAGCATTCAAAATCATAAGCCAAACCATGTCACCCATAGAGGTGGTCCCATCTGCAAAACTCCTTGGTATCACTATAGACGAGCAACTCAAATTTGATAGCCACATTCAACAAAACATAAAGAAAACCCACCAAAAGCTAGGCATGCTCTACAAAAACAACTGCTTTCTCTCCAACTCTGCTAGGCATTCCTTAGCTTTTACCTATCTTCTGCCATCTCTACTATATGGAGCCCCTCTCCTTACTAACCTGTTTTCTTCCATCTCCACCAAACACGAAATCTGCTATAATAAAATCTCTAAATTTGCTACCAAATCTAAATCCTCTTCTCATCATTGTCTTTCCCTACAAACTCTGAACTGGCTAGAACTCCCTAACTACCTAGAATACCTCCAACTAACCACTGCTCACAAATTAATATTCTACCCTGATAAATGCCCAGCCCTAGAAAACATCCTTCCACCATACACCCCAAACAGATCTCTAAGATCTGAACACCAAAATTTAATCGCCATCCACAAACCCAATCGCCCTGCTGGACAACTCCTTCTCTCCTACTCTCTTGGCAGGAAATGGAACTCTCTCCCTTCTACTCTTAGAAAAACATCTAACACTGAAGCCTTCAAAGCCCAACTTTTCTCTTACTTGTCCACTAAACATAAGTGTACCTGCTTACATCCTACTTAAATTTAAATAAATTCCCTTGAATCCCTCTATATCCTTTCTCTCTACTCTATCCTAATTCTCTTTTTTTCCTCTCTCCTCTTTTCTTCTCTCAATCACAGCTTGATCAAACCTTAACCTACTCTCAGTCTATGTACCTTCTCTCTCTCTTCTCCTCATATGTAAATATTGTAAATAGCATGTAACCTTAGACCTTCTTCTCATACAGTTTTAACCTGCTACTCAAAGGAAACTACTAAATCTATTATCTACCTTCCTGAATGATGATTTTGAAGTATACTGTGTGTTTTTTGCTTTTTTTACTAATCTGTATCAATGTAATGTAATTTCAAATGTATGTATTTTATTACTACCTTTTACACCATGTAACTAAGATTGTATTTGCTTTGCTTTTGGAGCTTTTCTCCCCGGGCCTCCACTGAAAATGGGTACGTTCTGGCCCAGTGGACTTCCCCGGTAATCAAACTGGAAATAAATAAATAAATAAATAATTTATATATTTTAAATATATATGTAATATTATACATAAAAATGTAAAAATATGTTCATGGTGTAAAAAATGTATAAAAAGTGTATAAATACTAGTTGTAATATCTGTCAATTAAGGATGAAAAGGTAAAATACAAGTTGAATCCCTTCCAAAATTTGATAAATCAGGTGTTTGATAAAGAATAAATAAACAAATTTGAAGGGATTTAAACATAATTAGCTTTACCTACTGGAATGGCTTTTATATTAATGTATTAGTTGAGCCCTTTATTTATATTTTACTACCTTTATTTTCACCATCATTTTTATGTCTTAGTATTTTTATGCAATATTTGATTGAGTTTCATGTGATCTTTTATAAAAGGAATAACCTTGTTGAGTTTTAAAGCATTTGTGATTTAACCATTTCAGGCATCCTTGTACTTCAATTGATTTAAATTGCTTCACAAAATTTTAAATTGCTTGATTGAATTATTGAAGGGAAAAGTTTCTGGGTACACACCTATATATAAAGCCTTTTGTACCAGTGGGATTTTATCTGATGAAGTTTGCCTAGTTGCAGACGAAAGCGCTCATATTGCTGAACTGGATTTGTTTTTGACTTCATTAAAGGATTTGGCTCTAACCAGTGGAACAGTGATTTTTCTACAGTTTCTTGTTTGACCTTCTTGGTTTTGTGGTACTTGTTTTTGGTCTGTTCGCTGGGAAGAACCACCTGGTTTGGATTTTAACAGAGTGTCTATTTTAACTTGTTTTTAATTCCTTGTTATCCCACTGGTACTGTTGCCTTTTTGACTAGCATTGGACTGATATTTAAGATGAACCAGTCACCTAACGATTCCACTCTTTTAGGAGCGGACAATGTTTTGGATTCTAGTGTCACGCTAATACAAACCCAAAACGAAGTATTTCGTTTAAGAGAAGAGCTTTCTTCTCTCCGAGGAGATTTAACTAAGTTGATTGACTTATTTACACAAAAAGAACCAGCAGAGGGAGCCATTGCCATTCGCAGCCAAACCTCCGTGGGTCCGAAACTACCTGTGATGTCATCCCCAACTTCCTCTCACAGAGATTCCGGCGAAGTTAGGAGTTTAACAGGCGAGGACCAGCCCAGGAGAAGATACGCGAATTGTGGCGCTCCAGCATTGCAGGAAAACAATGAACTGAACAGTTTTCTAGAAATAGGAGATCAGCGTGGGTTTCAACGAGTTATGGCAACTAAAGGTACTGCCTTCAATTCATCTAAAAATCAGCATAACGCTGTTTCAGCCCCAGTGGTACCACGAGCTGACATGGGGGCCGATGCTATTCGTAAAACCTGTTATAAAGATATTTTAGAAAAGAAATTTGTTTTTCTTGAAGCAGTTGACAAGGGGAACCAAAACTTTACAAGAAAATTCTCACACCTAGATGAAAATTCTGTTTTAAACCTTAGAGACACTATATATGGATTCGAAAAATCATTATATAAATACAAATGCTTACAAATTGAAAATAACTATTTACATCTGTGTTTAAATAACAAGATTGTTCCGCAGGGGTTACGTTTTTACAAATACCCCTTTGGTATTGCTTACACTGCTAGTATAACCAAGGAATTTCAATTTTTTTTGACAAATGTGGTTTTTCTTTGGTGTTGAAGTTAATTAAATACAATGAAGTGCATTTAAACAGTTTACTAACAGAAATTAACAATTTGCATCAAGGTATTATCAATGATTTATTGTTTGAACAACATCAGGATTTATTTGATAGAATTTTAAAGAGAACTGATGCAAGAGTTGGTAAAGTGTTTGAGAGGAAACAGAAAAAATTCTTTAGGGATAAGGGACAGTATGAGTCTGGAAAAAGTTATCCCCAGCCTCTTTACACTACTAATTTTGTTTCCAACCCAGGACCCAGGGAGGGGCAAACTAGGAGAACAGGTGTAACATTTCAACAGAATAGACGGTCATCGAGAACTGAGAGAAATTTACCATTTGATAGAAATTACACCAGGGGCCCTTTTGTACCCCATTCACAGTCACTTGATGAGCTAGACTCTTTTCAGGAAGCGAACAAAGTTTTTTTAGGACCACGGAGGTCGGAGCGTCTAGCCAACAAAGCTCAGGCTGCACCCACCCTGGATTCCCATTCCAATTTTCATCTGAAAAATCAGGGTTGGAACAACAGGGGGACCAGGGACAGATAGATTCCATTATCACACACTCTAATGGAATAGTCTCAGAATACCAAGGGTACAAGATATACAATTATACGAACTTAGAATTAGACAAAAGACACTTTAATTTGTTTTCCAAAGGATTTAAATTTGTAAAATGCTTTAAAGGGGATTTAGCTCAAATTTTAATAGACCTCAAATTATATCTCAGGAAGTTAAATCTAAAAATAATATACAACAAAGAGGTTTCTGAGAAGCAAACTGGAAACAGGGATAATTACAGTGTCACCAGAAGGAGTGCATTTAATCCTCCCCTCCACCCACTTCTCAACACCTTTGAGAATGTTGTCACCAGAGAAATATATCACTCCTATGGTAAAAATGTTAATGGTTTTAAGTACAATTATAATCTGAAACAGGATGAAGCCAAACTATTGGAGGATTTAAAACAGAACAAGCATTTACGTTTTATGGAACCAGACAAGGGTGGGGGACTGGTTATTTTTAATCAAACGGATTACCAAAGTGCCTTAAACAAAATCTTGGCACAGGACAACATCTATTGTTTGGCTTCCTACAATGAGATTCAGATTGCCTACACTAGAATAGATTCCCTTCTTAAAGAATATTTGGTAGAACAGCGTATCAATCCAACCACCTATTATTTTCTTCAACAAACCCACCCTATCATTCCTGTTTTTTTGGGATACCTAAAATTCACAAAAATATTGTGCAACCTCCCTTTATTTATTTATTTATTTATTTATTTATTTATTTTACATTTGTTTACCGGGATAGTCCAACTGGATACATGTCCATTTTCAGTGGAGCCCCGGGGAGAAAAGCTCCAACATGATAACTTCAGTTTTTACAAGAATAAACACACAGATTATTTATATTGAAAAAGTTATACAGTAGTAAATATATAGTATCATTGCATTTGTTTACAAAAATCTCAGTTACATTAACAGTTGCAGTCAGCACAGTATGCTTGTAGAGAACGGCCTGCAAGTGTTAGAAAAACAAGTTGGTTAATTAGAGTGAATAATGATGCAGCTTAGTCAGGGAAGGAGCATGGACAAAGCCAGTTGATTGTAAGATACTGTGTAATGCTTTTTTTGAAAAGGTTTAAGGAGGACTGCAAGGTGATATGATTTGGTAGAGATTTCCAGGTCTTGGCAACAGAGTTGGCAAACAGAGAATCGCCTGCAGAATTGTTGGCTTTGTAAGTATGGACCATTAATTTGTCAGCCGATCTTAGTGATCCCAGGTTGTTGTATGGTTTTATTATATTAGAGAGTGAGGGGGGTATTTTCAGGATGGTAAAGAACTTTGTGGGCAACTAAGAGTTGATTTAGTGTAATTAATTTGGGGAGTTCAAGCCAGCACAGTTGTTTCAGGTTCTGGCAGTGATGTGTTCTGTAGGTGGAGTTTGTTGCGAATCTGGCAATATGGTTATAGCTGTGTGAGAGCTTATTCAGTTCTGATTTATTTAGGTTTGAGAGAATGTCCGGGGCATAAGTAAGAGTAGAGAGTAGTTGTGACCTGGCAATTGCTATTCTAGCCTGTGGGGTTAAGAATGCTTTGTTTCTGTACATTGAACTGAGTTTTTTATTGATGGTCTGAACGGTCTTATTGACCTGTTGGTCGAATTTGAGCTTATTATCTATAATGACTCCTAGAAGTTTAGTGTGGGTATCTGGGGAGATGGTGGTACCATTGTTGGAAGTGATAGTGAATGAGAAAGGGGTGGTTCTATTAGTGGGAGTAAAGAGTAGGAGTTTGGTTTTGTTGGGGTTCAGTAACAGACATTGGTTAGTGAGCCAGTTTTCAATAGTGCTTACTGTATTTTGGGTTGCGTTTTGTAGGTCTGTTGGAGAGGTGGCTGAGCAGATGAGAGTGGAATCATCTGCATATTGGATGCAGGTAGCCTTAGGAATAGCTGTGTGGAGGTTATTGATGAAGACAGAAAAAAGTAGAGGTCCCAGTATAGAGCCCTGAGGGACACCAAGGGTGAGTGGTAGCTGGTTGGATAACTTGTTCTGCCATACAACTGCCTGTTGTCTGCCAGTTAGGTATGATTGGAACCACTGGATTGTGTGACTATTGAGGGACATAGATTTGAGTGAGAGAATGAGGAGTTCATGGTTGACCATGTCAAAGGCTTTTGACAGGTCAAGAAAGAGGGCAGAGGATATTTTGTTATCATTCCTATTTTGGTTTATGGCATTTGTAAAGTCAATGAGGGCAGATGTGGTACTGTGATGTGGTCTAAAACCATGTTGGGAGTTAGATAGTAGGTTGTTTTGTATTAGGTATTGCATTAGTTGCTTATGAACACATTTTTCCATTATTTTGGCTAATGGGGAAAGAATGGCAATTGGTCTGTAGTTGGATAATTCTGTGGAGTTTCCACCTTTATGAAGTGGGATGACATGGGATATCTTCCATAGATGGGGGATAGTACCCTCGGACAATGTTCTATTGATTAGTATAGCTATAGGGTAAGCAATGGCTTCAGCAGATATTTGTAAGTACTCTGCAGGGAGGAGGTCAGCAGAGAGGGTAGTAGACCTATTGTTTCAGCCAGGGGATCCAAGACCCACCCACTTGCTGTTTTTATAGATCAGAACATCAATAAGATAGTTAACCAACAGGAACATCTTATTAAGGATTCGTGGGACTTTTTAGGGAGGATTAACAACCATCTATGGTCCAAAGATAGTCTTTTTATTACCATAGATGTGAAAGACTTATTTTCTTGTATCCCCAGGAAGGAAGGGTTTGAATTTTTTGAAACAAGTATCCACAAACATTCAGATTTAACATTGGACAGGAAGCTTTTGTTATTAGAATTAATGGACACAGTTTTGGATAATAATTTTATTATTTTTGAAGGTGACTTTTATAAACAAGTGAGTGGAGTTGCTATGGGGCTTGCTTCATTTATCTAAATCTGGTCTTACTAGAATGGGAAACTCTATATATTTTTGAGAGTGCATTTTTTACAAAAATAAAAGCTTATTTTAGATTTTTGGATGACATTTTTGTCATTTGGGAAGGGACCCAGAAAGAGTTAGATGAATTTATTTTTTTACATCAACGGTTCTACTTCTTTCCTGTCCTTTACTTTTCAAGCTAATAGTGACTGTATCAGCTATTTGGACATTATGCTTATTAAAACCCCAGTGGTTTCAAATCTAAGATATATAGAAAACCCACCTGGTGTAACAGTTACCTCCATTTTGACAGCCAACATCCATATTTTCAGAAAAAAAGTATTGTAAAAGGACAAGCTGTCAGAGTGGCGAGGAGGACATCAGATATTGATGACCTCCTAGAGGAATTTTCTATCTTAGGTGAAATGTTTCGGGAGAGGGGTTACCCCAGGGAGTTGTTAGTAGAGACACTGGATGAAGTATATCAGGGATGGGGCACCCGCTACAAACCTTTACTTGGTCACCATATTTTCACTACAGTCAAACCAGAACCAAAATCTAAGGATTTTTCTGGATCATGCTCTATTGAGCACAACAAATTTTCCTTAATTTTCAAGAAGATTTTACAGGATAATTGGCCTATACTTAAGACAAATACAGACATCATGGAGGTAGTAGGAAACAAACCTACGTTCATACACCAGGTAGGTAACAATTTTAAGAGAACCTTGGAAGGAAGGGACACCTCTTTCAGACATGTTAGGGGTACCCAACCATGTGGTAGATGTGTTCAGTGTCCATGCATTAACACTTCAGACAGTATCAATTTGAACAATGGCCTGGGGAGTACAGTAAAATTTTGTAAGGGCAACTGTCATACCAAAATGGTAGTTTATTTGGCAACCTGTGATCATTGCCCAAGTTTTTACGTGGGCAAAACGGAACGGTCACTCAAAGAAAGGATATACGAACATAGAAATGACATTAAAATCAAAAAAGAAACCAGTGCCCTATACAAGCACACAACATCTTGTCCCTTTCCTCCACTTTTCACATTTGGAATTATTGATGTAGTGGACATAGAACTTAGAGGAGGAGATGCCAAAAATGTCCTGTTACAGAAAGAGATTAGATGGCAACTGAGACTCAGGTCCAACATCCCCCCAGGGCTCAACGAATACATTAATATAAAAGCCATTCTAGTAGGTAAAGCTAATTATGTTTAAATCCCTTCAAATTTATTTATTTATTCTTTATCAAACACCTGATTTATCAAATTTTGGAAGGGATTCGACTTGTATTTTACCTTTTCATCCTTAATTGACAGATATTACAACTAGTATTTATACACTTTTTATACATTTTTTACACCATGAACATATTTTTACATTTTTATGTATAATATTACATATATATTTAAAATATATAAATTATATATTTATATTTATATTTTACTACCTTTATTTTCACCATCATTTTTATGTCTTAGTATTTTTATGCAATATTTGATTGAGTTTCATGTGATCTTTTATAAAAGGAATAACCTTGTTGAGTTTTAAAGCATTTGTGATTTAACCATTTCAGGCATCCTTGTATTTCAATTGATTTAAATTGCTTCACAAAATTTTAAATTGCTTGATTGAATTAATGAAGGGAAAAGTTTCTGGGTACACACCTATATATAAAGCCTTTTGTACCAGTGGGATTTTATCTGATGAAGTTTGCTTAGTTGCAGACGAAAGCGCTCATATTGTTGAACTGGATTTGTTTTTGACTTCATTAAAGGATTTGGCTCTAACCAGTGGAACAGTGATTTTTCTATAGTTTCTTGTTTGACCTTCTTGGTTTTAAGGAGAAAATCATGGTCAGTTGCTTATCAGGGTCTAGGATCCACTATATTAATCATGCACTCGGGTCATTGGACCGCTAGTACCAGTATGATTCAGTCATAGTTCATGTGGGTGTAAATGACCTGAGATGTACCTCCCTAGACTATATGAAGACAGACATTGTGGAGCTGTCGAATATGTGTCCTAGGCTGGTATGAACCTAGCATTGAGCAGCATTTTACCCTTTCCAAGAATAATGCCACAATATGAAGAAAAGATGACTGACTAATAATTGGCTTAGCTTTTGGTGTCATTCTAAAGGGGTGCAATATTTGTCAGCATGGACAGAGATACTTAAGTGACTGCTTCACTTTTCTAGGGATGGCCTGCACATTTCCACTCTAGGATTTTGAATATTAGCTAAAGCACTGTCTTCCCCCACAGTGTCTTTTTTAGGCAATGCCAAACTAAAAGTACTTCCAACATAGCAAATCAAAACCAAGAAAATCTAAAGGTGTTACTGCTCAATGCTAGGAGTCTAAACAAAAAACTCTACTTCCTAGAAATTCTTTTCACCCTAGAGAATGCTGATGTCTGTGCAGTCACTGAGACATGGTTTAAAGCCACAGAGTGCACACCGACAGTGCAAGGTTATAATGCCTTCAACACATTTAGTCTATCTACAACACAGACAGGAATTAAAGGTGATGTGTCTCAATTTACATCAAAAATAAATATACCTCAAGGCTGGTTAGACAGGACAATATATGGGAGCTTCTTCACATTCAAATCACCATAGGTAAAATCCAATACCACTTCCTTGCATGCTAAAGGCCCCCCTCTATAACCCAAGAAACCCATACAATGTATTTAAACTTATTGGAAACGCTCACCATCCAACCCAACACCATATTCATGGACGACTTTAATCACCCCACTATTAACAGGGAATCATATATGACACCAAATGTACAGACACAGAGATTCCTGGATTTTGCAAACACAAACTCCCTTGATCAGATTGTCAATACAGTAACAAGGGGTGCAACCATACTGGATCTGGTCTTCACTATTATGGGAGAGTGCTGCACACCTCCTAGTGCAATGTCTACACTAGTAAGGTCAGACCACAAAATGGTTTCCTTTGATGTAAACATAAAACCTGGAACACCAGTTAGCCCTGGAATATTCAGGAACTACTCTAAGGCCTACTGCCTACTATTAAGCGATACCCTGACAAAATTTCAGGTCATCATAAATCCTGAGAACACTGCCGCCTACACAGAACTGTTTACAGAAACCTTATACAAACATGTTAATAGCTGTAAAAAGGCAGCTGTACCCACCAGAAAGAAGTATAGAATTAACTCAAAAAACAAGCCACCTCTGGTGGAATCACAACATCAGTAGGCTGTATAACTGAAGGAAGAAAATCATGGAAAAAATTAGGAGGTGCACGACTAGCAGAATAAAAGCATTCCCATCAAACTAAACAACTTGGAGGACAAATAAAGTCTACCAAAGCTAAGTTCAAAGTAAAATTGGCCTCCCAGGCCAAGGACAATCGCAAGGCATTCTTTGGCTATGTCTGCAACCTTAAAGGCAAAAGACAGTTGTGTGGAGAGCTCATTGTAAATGGAGCCATCTATACTAAGACAGAACATATAGCAAACCTACTGGCCAACAAATTCTGCTCCAACTTTATCCCTCTCTCCCAATCAACCCTCCCTGAGGAAATACCTTCAACTATAACTCCCCCTGTCATCACTAAGGAACAAGTCCTTAATGCTCTCTAAGGCCAAGAGCAGTGCATCAATGGGCCCAGACAATATCCCAGAATACCTTATAAATAACATGAAGCATGATCTATCAGGTCCTCTGGAATTGCTATTTAACTGTAGTCTCCAAACAGGCTTCATGCCTCATAAATGGGGAACATCAACAGTCCTGCAATCCTGACCCTTGGGACAGCTCCAAAGCATATGGAAGTTATCTGCGTAACATAAATCACATCATCATCATTTACCATCGTGTAGGATACCTATTCTACTCTGATTTTGTGGTGCTGGGGACCATCAGAGTAAAATCCTCATCTGTTGGTCATTATACTTGGCCAATATTTCAACCTAACTGCAGCAGTCTATGAACTTTTCCATTGCTCCACAGATAAATAAACCTGCTCTTGACCTCTCCACCTAGTTGCTATTAACCACTGAAGAGCTTTGACTTGAATCAACCACAAATTCCTGTAAATTAAATTCATGCTCCCATTTTTGATGTTTTTCCATTTATTCCAGTGCAACATTTTCCCATTATTTAAGGCATAATTTAAGTGCCTATGCCATAAGTACTGTAATTGCACACAAGTAAACTTTTCTGAATTGGGGAGACCCTTTTCTTCCTTGTAATTGAAGAAATCACATTTAGATGTATCAGATAGGCTAGTCAGGACCACATCCCCAAACCATATCTCCTAGTCACTCTACTTCCACAGCAATCCAACTAACAACTTCCTTAGTCAGTTTGCCTGTCCCATTGTCACTAATGTCCCTTGGTGAGAGACAGTCATTCTTCAGATCCTCCACCTGTTGTCGGATCAGATACAGGTGAAAAGCAAGCATGTATATCAACAAATGGGGACACCCAGCACTCTATATAAACAAGGAATATATGCCATAGATGAAAGAATCCTCCTCTTCCCCTACCACCCAAAATTGCTTACTTTAAAATAATTTGAATATTCTCCAAGCATTGATACACTTGTAGTACAGACATGTTCCTAACTAAATGTAAAATATGTGGTAAAATCATAACCAGGGTTGCTTTAGTCTTACCTAATATAGCATGAAACTTAGTTAGATGAAACATAGAAGTCTTCACTTTATCAACCAAAAGCTTACAATTCACTTCTATTGCATCCTGGAGGTCACATCTAATTTTTAAACCTAAATAATGGACTCCAACATTACTGACTTTTTAGCTTTGAACACTATCCCCCGAGATGTGGCTAAATATTTCAAAATTTACAAAACCTTACCCAACACTGCTGGGAGATTAGCACTCAAAAGTATGCATTTGTCTACAAATAAGAACAGACTGTTTATCAAACCATCTTGGAATTTGTTCCTTCAAAACTCATTGCACTTCATGTGCCAACTCCATCACCAGCAAAAATAAAGCAGCGTAGAGAGGACAGCCCTGGCAGATGCCTCTAATTATGTCACCAGAATGAGACAGGCCATCCTGAACGTGGGGGACATATATCCTTTTTTTTAATTCAGACAAACTTATGACCACATTCCCTTTTCAGAATGACTTGGAATAATCAATCCCATTCCACAGAATCAAACGATTTCTTAATATAGAACTTTACCATCCCTGCTGAGGTCCCTCATTTTTCCAAAAACCTTCAAAAAAACCTGAAACCTCCCACAAATTATCGACTATATCCTGTCCCTGTACAAAGGCATTCTGATCTCTCTGAACCAATCTTGGCAATGGACTATATTTCTCAACTGTCCAGATTTTCACAGAGTGTTCCTCATGAAATGTGTGTTTTTTTTGGCAAATCACTGAGAATATAAGTCACTAAATAATGACATACATTTAAGTTTCAGATTTTATATCCTTCCAAAAATGCATATAGACACAAATCCTGTTATTTTAGCAAATGTCTAAGTTTATAAGAGCAATGTTTAAGATCTATCCCTATTTTTGAGCTTTTGTCCCCCTCCCACACATTATCTTTGGCTTTGCCCAGATTTCTTGTGCTAAGAAGATGAGAGGTATGCCACTCTCTTAGCAAAAACCTTTTGCAAAAATCTTCTGATCCACCTTAGTGAGGGAGACAGGTCTAAAGTTACTCCAACCAGGGGTCTCTGTTGTTGATTTTGGGATAACCATTATAATTGCCTGATTGTAATCTTAATTTGTCTGAGGGTTAATCTCATCACTATTGAATAACCATATTAGGGCTTGTATTACATTTTTTGCCACTCCATTTGAAGAATTCAACAGGGTATCCATCTATGCCTGGGACCTTATTACACTTAAGCTTGGAAATAGTTGATGACACTTTCACAGGAGAGCTGGCTGATTCAGGGAAGATTGCTTCGCTGATGTGATTGCAAGGTACTAAATTGCCAGACAACCTGAGTAGCCATATTTTCTGTACTGTATAATGTAGGTATAACAGATATGAAACCTTCCTCTAAGACTATCACCATTCATACAAAAAACAACACTTCTTCCTACAGCTTAAGAACTCCATGGTCCAAATGCAAAGTCCAAATTAAGTAAAATAAGACCAAAAGTTCAACATCCACAAAACATTAATAAAACGCAAAGGTTTCAAGACACAAGCTCTTTTTCAATGCATAAAATCACTTTACAAAATGTCATCTTTTAAATATAAAGCTAGCCAATAAACAACATCATTCGGTTCATGTGATAATGACATCAGCAATAATTAAAGAACTTTAAAATTAAAACTACAATATAAACAGCAAAATACAATTATTTACAAAACCTCACATTTAGCTTTTAGAATTGGTTTAATGCTACTAGCAAAATTGAAACCAGGTGAGACATCAGACCTAAAAAAGTTACTCCATCTATATTCAGCAGTTTCAGTGGGATTAAGAATATTACTACCCCCTTCACTCACATAATGTGCCCCTATCCTTTCTTTTAGCTTCATATTGGTTTGCCTATGCAGAAACAATCACATTCTACATAGTTAGTGATATAAACCAAATTAGTAGTGTGGCATGTACCTGAAGCCTTTATAATAAATTCTTTCTTAGTGATAGGGTATAAAAAATGAGTACCTACATTGATGTCACTACAAGCTACACAATTATGACAGAGCTCAGTTCCAAATTTACTAAATGTAATCTTTGATTTACCGTTCCTCCTTTTTTTCTTTATTACAAAGAATCTGTTTCAAATTCCTTTCTTTCTTATAAATAAAGTTATCTAGACCATTTATGCATTCATCTAATGTTAATCAGTTTGAGAATGTGACCCATACTATTAATAGATGCAATTTCGGCTACTGTTTGAAATATAACAGTTATACCATTATGATTAAGAAGATAGTGGGTAAGAATTGGTCTATTTTGCATTCTAATTCTGAAGTTGTAGAAGTCTTCTTGGTGATAAGCCTAACCAATATGAAGCTAAAAGAAAGGATAGGGGCACATCTATCTGAAATATGTAGATGTGTGGAAACAAATACACTTTTTAAACATATTTTAGATAAAGGCAATGCACATAAGTTTAAATTTAGAATCTTGCAGAATGTCTATGTTAGTGAAAGGGGTGGTAATATTGTTAATCCCACTGAAACTGTTGAATATAGATGGATTAACTTTTTTAGGTCTGATGTCTCATCTGGTTTAAATTTTGCTAATAGCATTAAACCAATTCTAAAAGCTAAACATGAGGTTTTGTAAATAATTGCATTTTGCTGTTTTTATTGTAGTTTTTATTTCAAAGTTCTTTAATTATTGCTGATGTCATTATCACATGAACTGAACAGTGTTGTTTATTGGCTGGCTTTATATTTAAAGGATGGTATTTTGTAAAGTGGTTTTATGCATTGAAAAAAGAGCTTGTCTCTCAAAAGCTTTTGGTTTTTATTAAAGTTTTGTGGATGGCGAACTTTTGGTCTTATTTTACTTAATTTGGACTATCCCCATCCATATCAAACCCTGACTTTATCATTGAAGCTTAAATTCTCTATGTGGCTGAATACTGTTTAAAGAACCAAGACAAACACTTTGAATCCCCTTTCTTATACAGCCACCAGAAATGGTCCCTACATAGTAACTCATCTTCAGCCTGAGTGGACTCCCATAATGTTATTTCTATCTGTAACCTTCATTTTTTTACATCCCCTGTTCTACCTACTTCCTGTGAATCTGCTGTAATTACAAACTTCCACTGCCAAATGATCCTCTCACTGCCATCTGCTTAAATTATCAGCATCCATTATGTCATTTCTAAGGGCTGCTTCAATAATGTTTCACCAAAGAGTTGTAAATTCCATATCCTGACAGATGCTTCTTTCCAGAACATACTTCAGTATGTATTTCAGCTGTTTTTTCTCCTGTCTGAACCAGCAAAAATGTGCCCGTCTCCAATTTTTATATATGGGCGTTGTACCTTCACAAGTTATTAACACCATGACTGTGATATGGTCTGATAAATTGATTTTCAATATTGGGACTGAGTGTATCCTATTTCTAATATGTTCAGGAATGAACGTCAAATCAATCTGAACCCGCTGTTGTCTAAGATTTTTTGATTCAGTAGGGAGTAACCTTCATTGGATGGTATTTCCTCCATATATCCATCAAATCCCGTCCTCCATCCAGGTTTGAAGAAGCTTCTGACTTCTCCCATGTAGTTCCAATTTGTTGTAAAGTCAGTCTAGTCCCTCATCCAATAACAAATTTCCTAATAAGACACTAAAAGCTTCTGTCATGTAGCAGTCTTGACAAACTCTTAAAAACTGAGAGAAAAATATGGGATTGTCCATATTCAGTGAATATATATTATGCATTATCCAAATTTATTTATTTATTTTACCCTGCCATATGACCCGTTTCCACCTGCCACTACAACTAACCTGAAGGTTTTCAACACCAGGGTCAATTAAACTGGATAAGTACCCCTCTTATACCTCCCCGTGGCAAGTGATCAGCAACTACAGTTGAATAGTACCTAAAGTTAAATTTACAAAACTTTTAACGTTTAGTTTAGTCTCCTATAAACATACTGTATGAACATCTCCCCTTCTCAGGCTTTGAAAGATTCATGCCCTTTGAATATGGTGAGAGCTTCCCCTATATTCCATGTTGTTGTTGTTTGTCTTTTTGGCTTTTCCAGGTTAGGGGTCGCCACAGTGGAACTCCAGTCCGCTAATGATTGGCAGTAGATTTTTATGATGCTGAGTTGCCAGCCCGACACCCAACCTTCAGTGAAGGCACGCCCATTCACGTATGTCTTTTGGAGGCCACTCGACCACGGGGAGGACATGTAGACTCCGCACAGAAGGCACTCCAGCTGAGAATCAAACAGGAAAACCTCTTGCTCTGAGGCAACAACACTACCACTGTACCACCACAGCTTTATAACTAGATGGTGTTTTATTCATTAAATGCCAAACAGAAATAACCCGTCCTTCTTGTATCTGATCTTGTTGGGCCATAGTCTATCTAGATAAAGTTAAGGGTTCAGAAGAGTCTCCTCTGTCTAGAGACACCTATGTTTCCTCACATACTTAAATATTTCCTTCTGAGCTGACATTTCTGGTGGTTGAAAAATGAGGTCATTGGGTTACCTAGGAGTAACTACACTCTGTCACCCCTCCTGCTCCAAGCTATAAAGAAAAGATCTGTTGTCCCCCCATTTAAAAGTCCTGTAACAGGCATCCACAGTATTCAACATGATCAATATATATACTGAAAAACATTTTAAATTCTGGAGCATTTCTCCCCGGGCCTCCGCTGAAAACAGGATCTGTGGAACCTAGTCGGACTTTCCCAGTTAACAAATGTTAAATAAATAAAATAAATAAAAATAAAATAAATAAAAAATGTGAAGTCATTTAATTTTAGAACTCACTTTTGAGCAAAACTCCCCTCAGCATACTTTACCTCTTACCATCTTTACCTCAACTAGAGAAAGAGATAACATTGGTAAACATCTCATATGTATCCTTTCAATCGGAAATAAAATATGGCAAGTTGGAAAGATGAGCCCTTCACCAACACCTAAAAGAAAACAGAGAAAGGAAGGTCAAAGATCGGCATTATCAACTCACCCTTTAAGATTACCCACTACAACATTTCTTCTACAAGGAAGAACACAAAGTACATCAGTACATAACAGTTTTGACACATTCCCTTAATATTGACAAAGCCTATTATAAACTGTTTTAAACAATTAAGAATATTCCATATTATACAAATCAATCCACAGATTTTGGACCTGTTGTAAACCAAAAAAATACTTCTGCTTTCCTAACTTTCCTAGCTAGTTGTTCCAGAGACCAGATTTGCTGATCCCTAGGCTTTGTATTTGGTTCCTGTGTTCCTCCATTTTCTTGTGTGGCAGAGGGAAGTTTCTTTACTCATCAGTGAGAGTGGGGAGTACTGAGCTGCCTGTTTGTCCTCAGAGGAGTGGTTAGAGACAGCAACTAGTAATTCATTGGCCATTTTGGGTCATTTCCTGTTTTTTTCCAGCCCCCTGCTATAAAGTGCGCTTTGGCGGGCTTTTCTGGCATTAGAGAACTTGGCATAGTTCCTCGTGGTCCCCTGCAGAGTTCCTAAGGCAGCAGAGAGCAGAAAAAGCGACTTTCTTGATTATAAGTATTTTTTAGCATTTTTATTGCTGTTTTCGATCTATTGTGCTTTTCGACCACTGTTTGTGCTTATATTGCTGTTATATTACCTGTTTTTCCTGTTTTTCTGTGCTTAAATTGTTGATTGCACTTCTTGGCTAAAGTTTTGCTTAAAAGTTAACAAACAGGCTAATACACTCAAGTGTACTAGCCTTTGATAGCAATTTAGTCGAATAACAAAGCATTTACTGTATTTTCTGTTGTTTGTTCAAAAAAACTAAAAAAAAACAAAAAAATACTTCTGCTTTCCTAACTTTCCTAGCTAGTTGTTCCAGAGACCAGATTTGCTGATCCCTGGGCTTTGTATTTGGTTCCTGTGTTCCTCCATTTTCTTGTGTGGCAGAGGGAAGTTTCTTTACTTACCAGTGAGAGTGGGGAGTACTGAGCTGCCTGTTTGTCCTCAGAGGAGTGGTTAGAGACAGCAACTAGTAATTCATTGGCCATTTTGGGTCATTTCCTGTTTTTTCCAGCCCCCTGTTTAGCGCGATTTACAAGAGCAGCGGCGGTTATTCAAAGTTAACCTATTCGGGCTACCTAAAGTCCACTCCTCAAATTTTCCCTTAAAACAGCCTTCCTTGAGCTGTACTACTGATCTAACCAGCGTATCCTATAACTAAAAAGTTCATCTCTGCTTGATTCCCAAGTAGACTATTCTCTATCTGTAAAGCCTAGCACTTGCTCCTACAGTACTTTTCACCTTGATATAGCACTTTTATTATAGATAGTACCCCACCAGCCTAAAACCCCTTTCCCGATCACCCACATCCCCTGGAGTCTTTTTTTTAAGTTCTTTTGTCTATTCCTTCTAGCATGTCGAGGGATCTGTTGCTAGTGTCCTCTCCTGCTCAGCTGGTGAACCTGGGAATATTGAGGCAATGTTACAATTGCCTCATGTACACAGACATTCCCTCTCCTTCTCCCACAAAACACAAATACATGCGAGAGATGCAACTATACAGCCAAACTGGAGGCTGAGCTCTCTCAACATAGGACTGGCAAGACTAGACAGGAGGAGAAGGTAACCACACACACCACATACCCAGTCTCACATAGTACTATCACAACTTCAAATCATACACATAAACACACAAAGACATACTCGGAGGCTCTGATCAAAAATCTACCAAAACAGCAGAGGCCACCAAAGCAGACACCCAAACAACTACCACCTCAGGACACAACACATGCAACACATAAACCACACAGTCAGTGTGCCAAACAGTCACAGCCCTTAAGGCCAAACACAATGCCAGACACACTCGTCATTGGTGACTCCATAGTCAGACACACTGATGTCCCGCTCACCAGATTGAGTAAGGAGAGGATCGCAGTAAGCTGCCTGTCGGGCGCTAGAATCCGCCACATAATGCAAGCACTCAGGTCTCTCAATAGCAGGTACAAGTACGACTCAGTCATTGTCCATGCTGGTGTAAACGACCTGAGACGTACCTCCTTGGACTACATGAAAAGAGACATTGAGGAGCTCTCTGATCATGTAGCCCAGGCAGGTATGACCCTGATCTTGAGCAGTATCCTACCTTCACCAAGAATGATGCCACAATACAGAGATAAGATGATCAGCTTTAATAATTGGCTTAAACTCTGGTGTTATTCAAAGGGGATCCAATGTCTGTCTGCCTGGGATGACATGCTGGACAAGCCACACTGCTTCGCAAGGGACAGCTTGCACCCGTCACCCCTGGGCTTCCGGATATTGGCTAAGGCTCTTGCCACCCCCATAGTGCCTTTTTTAGGCAAGGCTCAAATTCTAAACCTACCACCCTAGAAAACAAAAAAGGAAAAAAACTAAGGGTAATGCTGCTCAATGCCAGAAGTCTCAACCTCAAGATGCACGCACTCGAGGCCCTTCTCAGTATAGAGAACATCGATGTCTGTGCTGTGACTGAAACCTGGTTCAAGGCTCCTGAGAGCACCCCAGCACTATCAGGTTTTACCTCATATCATGCTTTCCGGCCCCAAAATCCGGACAACACCAAGAAAGGAGGGGGAGTGTCTATATTCATCAAGGACACCCACACCTCAAGGTTGGTGGCAACGCACGATGCATCGGAGACCATCCAGGTGCAATTAACCATAGGCAAGACTGCTCTGCAATTTGTAGCATGTTACAGGCCACCCTCCCAAACTCAGGAACCTCACATAGCTTTCCTGAAAACACTGGAGGGGATAAATGTATCTCCAAACACCATCATACTAGGTGACTTCAACTACCCTAATATAGACTGGGATCACTACTCAAGCCCAAACACTCTAGCCCAAAGGTTCCTGGAGTTCATAAACTCAAATGCCATGGAACAACTAGTCACCATCCCCACAAGAGGTGAAAACATACTTGATCTCATCATCACGAACATGGGATCACAATGTTCAACACCGGAAGTATACCCCTCACTGGTGAGATCAGATCACAAACTAATCTCACTGGAGGTCCTCATCCCACCCCCACCTGAGATAAAAAAGACCACAGTGAAGAACTTCTCAAAAGCCGACTTCACACTTCTAAAGACTAGTGTGGTCTCTTTTAAGGCCCCCGAGCCAGCGGTAAACATTACTCAAGCCGCTGAATCACTTACAAATGCCTTCTACCAGCACCTACAGGACTGCATGGATCAGGCAATCCCAAACAAAACAAAGACTCTCTGTACCAAAGGCAAGCGTCCAGTCTGGTGGACCCCAGCCATAAACAAGCTCTACAACAAAAGGAGAAAGCTACTACAAGATAGAGCAAAATCCTTAAAAGGTAAGACACCGTTGATCATTATAAGTAAAAAACTAAGAGCTCTCATAAAGTCATCCAAGGCAAATTTTGAGAGAAAAATAGCTAAGGACTCAAAAGACAATCATAAGGCCTTCTTTAGCTATGTTAGAAATCTGGGAGGAAACTCCCAGATATGCTCAGAATTAGTTCAAAATGATGTGAAAATTACTGAACCTACAGACATTGCTAACATACTGGCTGACAGGTTCAGTGCAAACTCCCCCCCCCCTCCCCCCCAAAAGGAGAGATATCTATACCAGAGGATTGTAGCCGCCCAAACATCTCCAATGCCCAGGTGAGAACTGCTCTCTCCAAGGCGAAAAACACAGCATCCATGAGACCGGATGGTGTCCCTGCCTGTGTGCTCCACGAACTCAATGAGGAATTAAACCCGCAGTTAGAACAGCTGTATAATCTTAGCCTCACCTCAGGATACGTACCCAAGGAGTGGCGCACGGCAACTGTGGTCCCACTTCACAAAGGCGGTGCCTCCACCGACCCTGGAAACTACTGTCCCATCAGCTTGACAAGCCTGATCTGCAAAGCCATGGAGAGGATCATAATGGAACTCATAAATAAAGACATAGGGAACTTGCAGACTCTGGATCCAACCCAGTTTGGCTTTGTCAAAGGCAGATCATGCCTTTTAAACTTGGTTGACTTTTTCGAAACAGTCACCAAAGCCATTGATGAGGGAAAGGCAGTCCATACAGCCTACCTCGACCTGGCAAAGGCTTTTGACACAATACCCCACTCAGGTATCATTGAAAAACTCATCAGCTTAAATGTAAACCCATACATCACAAGATGGGTTGCAAACTGGCTAAGTGACAGAACCCACAGGGTCAGAGTTGCTGGTGCCATGTCAGACTCAAAGCCTGTCACAAGTGGTGTCCCACAGGGCTCAGTCCTGGGCCCACTCTTGTTCGGCATCTACTTTTCTGAAGTACAAGCAAACACAGGAGGGTTATGGCTGACAAAGTTTGCAGATGACTGCAAACTGGGCGCCATAGTCGAAAACACATCTGACACAGATATCCTTCAGAAGGGTCTCACAGAAATGGATAACTGGTGCCAGAGCCATGGCCTAAAGTTAAACGCCAAGAAATGCATAGTCATACCCTTTGGGAAAAACAAGGTTACCCCTAGCTACCATATAGGTGGCAATCCACTGAACACAGAAGAAGTTATCAGGGATCTGGGGACCCAGGTTGACAGTAACCTTTCGTTTGACACTCACGTTGCTAAAGTAGTTAGGAAGACCTTCTACATTGCCCACCTGATCATGAAGGGATTCACATCTAGATCAAGGGAGGTCATCGTCCCCCTGTACTCATCACTCATCAGACCAATGATTGAGTACAATGCCCCTTTCGGAATGTATCTGACCCGACACCTGCAGCAGCTGGAAAGGCCCCAAAAGTTCCTCACCAAAAGGATAAAGGGTCTCAAAAATATGTCTTATGCTGCCCGACTGAAAGAACTCCAGCTCTATTCAGTCGCTTACCACTTGCTCAGAGGTGACCTGTGCCTGACATACAAGGCCATGTCAAACCCAGATTTGATGAACATGCTTCACCTCAAAAAATCTAGATCCCTCAGAACTACAAGAGCGGGAGACTTAAACCTTGACACGGTTATTAATAGGACGTGCTGGAGGGACAGATTTATCACCCAGAGACTCCCTATGCTGTGGAACAAAATCCCGGTACATGTGAGGCAGAGCACCTCGCTGGCCTTGTTCAAGAGAAATCTTGACCAATGGATGGGAGATCGCAGATATACCCCAGGGATTACCTCAGTGTCACTGCTTGACAGAGACACAGCAAAATAATGGGCATAGTTTTCTTCAAACTAAAGGGGTGGCGAAAGCCACAAAACTCTGGGCTAGGCTTATAAATGCCCTTGGGCAGATAGCCTAGTATGAACCTATGAACCTATGAACCTATTACTAATAGTTAATATTATAGTTAAAATTCAGTTTTATGCATCATAGTCAGTATCCTCACTCCTGTTTAGCTAGGCTAAGCTGCTGTCATTCCAGCAGTTTTCATCTGCAGACATATGAATCACAGATGTTGGATCAAGATTTCTCTGGTGTAGGCTCTTTTGCTCCTTTCCTGAGGTTGATCACCCCTATTCCATGGGATAATCTTGCCTCAGGTCCAGTTTTATGATGCATATTGGTAGCTTGCTGCAAAGATTCCCCAGATTCAGATTTTTGTATCCTGTGGATGTTCTTTCAGAAATAAATCCTGCTGTCTCAGTGATCTGGCTACTGCACCAGTGCAATTCCCCTTCTCTTTGCTTTCCTGCTCATGATAATAAATTAGCCACCTTCTTAAGTGGCAAAGATTCTTTCAAGAATTTAGACTTAACATGTGCAGGTGATTTACTAGGTGAGTGGGGACACTGGTGGTTGTTCTTCACCAACTCCCACTTCATGTCCTACTCAGACAAATATCCTGACCCTTCCATGTCATCCACATCCTTCAATTGATGCTTTACTTTCTGTAGGAATTCAGTTGCTTCCTGAGAGTAGCATCCCAACCCTATCCTTTGCTGCCACTAAAATCACCAGATATGTTAACAGTTTATGAAATGTAAGTCATAAAGCCCTTTTCAAAAGTGAGCATATCTTGCCTTAACCAATACAACCAATGTGAATAGTCCACCAGGAAGTGCAGAACATACAACTTCTCTCCAACCCCTCCATTTTGATGACTATACTGCACCAGTCTTGCATTCTATAAGAGTGTAAGGCAATCAAAATGACGTGGTACAGACAGCTTCTTCTTCTGAACCCCAGCTCTATGCAATCTCTCAGTAGATCAGTCTAAACATGATTAGACAGGAACTATTTTTGTCAGTAAATACTCAAAAATTACCTTAAGTTATGATCTGCAAATTTGGCGTGTACCCTAGCACTCTAACATTTATTCTGTGCAATCTGTTCTGTAGGTCATCAATTTTAATTACTTGCCTTGTTACGGCATCTTTAAGTCATTTACAGTCACACAAAGTGATTTTTACTGCATCTTGCAAAGTTTGCATCTCTGTCTGAAGCAATGCCATTTCTTGCTCAAGCTTGTGTATGGATGACTGCTGGGAATTCCGAACAGCATCAAGATTAGTACCCATCAGTGTTCGCTAAAGTGATCCTGTAACAGAGCCTGTTTAAAAATCACTTCATTAATGCTTTCTGCATGCCCAACTCTTCACTAGATCAGCCAAGAAGGTGGAAAAGAACTGAGTGAACAAACAGGCAACCAATAATCCACACAAAACACCCAGTCCAGCACACTGGTCCCAATAAAGGCAAGGATATCGCACCAACAATTCCAAAAGAGATACAATTTTAATACATACAACAAAAACATACTAGATTAAGCACTTTCGTTACACACAGGGAACTTCATCAGAATGCTTAACCAAAAGTAACAACCATTTAAATGGTGCCATCAATTAACTAATTACAAAATCTAAGAAATGTATTGACTCCTTGCTAAATATTATTCAGTTAATCATTCCTTCCCAAAGAAACATCCATTAATGTAATGAAAAGTACTAAATAAAATTTTAATTGCACTCCAAACTTATAAAACATTATAATATGACATTATTTAAAAAAAACTGTTACTTTTCTTAAATAATGGCATCAATCCATTATTTCAAAGCTCTTTCATTACTTTAAAGCTCTTCTCTTAAGGGCAGTACATCAGAGTTAATTTAAACTGGGGTGGGAACAAGCCTCCATTCTCAACTGTCACATAAGCTAACTGAGTTTAACATAGACTGGTTTCTAAGCAAAACAGCGGACATATCCGCTATCAAATTTTAACCTGTCTCGAATGTTAAACTCATTTAACATAAATTCAGGACACACTAAAAGCAACGGAGATCTTTGCTTTCAAGACATTAGTCTCTTTTCCTATGTTAAATGGGTTTAACATGGCGAGACAGCTTTAAACAAGCAGCGGAGATCTCCGTTGCTTATTTTACTGTCTCGCTATGTTAAACCCATTTAACATAGCTCTTAAGCAAACGAAGTTATACTAAGGAAAAGTCCGGGACCGGACCTTTTCCATTAGTATAACTTCGATTCCTAACACGCTGGCCAATCAGCGTGCACGTTTCGGGGGGGGTCATGGTATAATATTCAGTTAATCATTCCTTCCCAAAGAAACGTCCATTAATGTAATGAAAAGTACTAAATAAAATTTTAATTGCACTCCAAACTTATAAAACATTATAATATAATAAAAAATAATAAATAGTGTATAAGTAGGACTACATCCAATCCATTATTTCAAAGCATTATTTCATTACTTTAAAGCTCTTCTCTTAAGGGCAGGTACAACGGAATAAAGTTAATTTAAACTGGGGGGGGGGGGAACAAGCCTCCATTCTCAACTGCTGCATAAGCTAACTGTATTCTAGACTGGTTTCCCAATCATCACCGCTATCAAATTTTTTAACCTGTTCCAGAATCCAAGACTTGAAACTAAATTCAGGACACACTAACAAATGTTTGTACAAGACATTAGTCTATTTTCCTTTACTAATGCCATATGTGTGCTCATAAATTCTTTGTTTCAGTTTTCTTTCTGTTTTTCCCACATAATATGCAAAACAAGCTGTGCAGTAAGCCACATATGCCACCCCTTTTGTATAACAGCTGTAATAGCCTTTAGCCTTTAACTTTCTTACAGTACTCCAATAACTCAATTCCTTGGTGTTTGCTATGTAGGGACACTCTGGGCAAATTCCACACTTAAAAGTGCCAATCCTGTTGACCCCAACATTACTATTTTTAATCCCTTCAAAACAATTTCTCAAATTGGGACCCCTTCTTAATCCATATTTCCGTTTCCTTGAAAAACATCTAAGCTATTAGGCATACTGTAAAAAAATATATCCCAATACCTCTGAACATTATTTTTCATTTGATGGGTGCCCCTGTGAAAATCAATCACAAAATAAAGTTCTCTGTTCTGACCTAAAGATCGGTCATTATCATGGGTTGCACCTACCAAGACACTCTGTGGTGATCCATCATCTAATGCCCACCTGTTATCAAGATCTTCTCTACTAGCCAAAAGGGGAAATATCTGGTACCACAACCATCTAAAATATCATTCTTAATGGACATCACCAAATCCTTGGGGTACCCTCTTGCCATAAAGAATTCCCCTATATAGCATAATTCCTTAGCTAAATCTTCCTTCAGGGAAGTCATACGGGCTGCCCTCACCATATGCCCTTTAATGAATGTTTCTTTTTTGAAAAAAAGGATGTTCACTTTTAAAATGTAAATAAGAGTTGGAGAAATGTTCTTTTCTATACAAAGTAGAAATATATAGTATATTATCAACATCCTTCTTAATTTTAACATCCAAAAAGTGCATCTCAGTCTGTCTTATATTATGACTAAATTCCAAAAAACTAGTAGTGTGATTGATCTACTCAACAAATGATTCTACTACATTCATAGGGCCTTTCCATACAATAAATATATCATCCAGGTATCGAAATAAGCTCTTATATTTTCATATAAGGGAGAAGAAAACACAAAATGTTATTCCCAGTATAATAACACTATATTAGCAAACACTGGGATGCAAGAGGCCATCATAGCTACCCCACCAATTTGTTTATAGTACTCACCCTAGAAAAACAAAAATTGTTTTTAAGTACCAACTCCATATTTTCCAAAACCAATCTACATTTTTGCAGGGACAGGAAACCAGGTTCAACAAGGACTTCCTCAAACCAGGTTAGACCTATATCATGAGGAATAACACTAAATAGGTCTCTAATGTCTATAGTTATAAACACACAATCGGGGTTAAATTCAATCCCCACATTTTAGTCAAAAAATCCCACAAGTCAATAAGAATGTGTTCATATAAACCATGAAAAGGTTTAAGTTTAGTATCTAGATAAATGGCCATGGGTTGTGTTTTAGACCCGGAAAATGAAACAATGGGCTTTAGAGAGGGGATTAAAAATATCTTTATGTACTTTGGGGATACCAAAAGTACCCAGAAAACCGGTTTAGGCACCCTCAAAATTTCAAACAATTGCTTGAAAACAGCCCCCTATAATAAATTATCCTCAAGACTCATATCCACATTTTGGTATGCCAAATTTATTTCATTTTTAGACACTTCCCAATATTTCCCATCACTATGTAGAATATCTAACATTTTACTAATATACATCCATTCTTCTATTAATACCACCCCACACCCCCTTGTCAGGTTTTATAATCCTAACATCCTTTGCTAGACAGGGGCCCGGAGAAGTAAATATTGTGGGAAGAAATATCCAGGGAATTGTTATGGCTAGGCTTGCATAGGCCCTAGGGCCGATAGCCTAGTACCAACCTATGAACCTATGAACCTAAATAATGGATTGGCTGTAGTCTTATTATGCACTATTTATTATTTCTTATTATATTATAATGTTTTATAAGTTTGGAGTGCAATGGGAAATGTATTTAGTACTTTTCATTACGTTAATGGATATTTCTTAGGGAAGAAATGATTAATTGAATATTATTTAGCAAGGAACCAATAGATTTCTTAGATTTTATAATTAGTTAATTTATGTTACTATTTAAATGGTTATTACTCTTGGTTAAGCATTCTAATGAAGTTCCCTGTACGGAATGAAAGTGTTTAATCTAGTGTGTTTTTGATGTATATATTAAAATGTTATTTCTTTTGGAACTGTTGGTGCGATATCCTTGCCTTTATTAAGACCAGTCTTCACTAGATCAACTCATAGCAGAAGTATCTTGTAGGAACTCACTTTTTTACAGAAAACTGTGAAAAGATAGCTGGGGCAGGATGGAGAAATTGTACTACATGTAAATCTTGTAATAGGACCTGCCACCTATTTTCTAGGGGTCTATATTACAATGTCAAACTGACAAGAGTCTGAACGTTGTAATATCGAACCCATATGTCTGAAATGTGAAAATAGCAAAGCCACAGATCACAGATTTTTTTTTCCCAGGGAAAAAAATTAGTGGGACATTTTCATGGCTTTGCTATTTCTTCTACTGTGGTGCGATCTCAGAGTTGGTATATTTAAGTCGGGGTGTGTGGGGGGCACAGACTCCCACATTGCGGGTGTGGGGGCGAAGCCCCCCACATTAGTATAAGTTTAAAGTGTACGTGTTCTTTTTTGTTTTTGTACCGGAACAGCGATTTTTTTTCCCTTGTGAGTTCAAATGATGTAATATAGACCCTTTTCTAGTGAGTTTACCAATATCCACAGGGTCCCAATAGGATGTGGCATTTTGTATGAGTTCTGTGCATTGCTGGGTGTTGTTTCTTAGCTTCCTAACATAAGAAAAGAAGGATTTGTAGTTGATTTGGTCTCATATACTTAGGTAAGTTCAAGAGCTGCTTTGGTAGATCTAATAGCCATATTTAAATTTTTAGTCATCTTTCTGATATTTTCCTTAACTTGGCAATCTTTAGAACTGCTGTATATCTTAATGAGGTTTTCCTTTTATTGTAGATTTTATTTATGTCAGTGGTCTACCAGTCCTATAAATTTCCCATTCTGTGTGGATCTGGATAGGACTGCCATTTCAATAAAATCATCTAAGTGAGTATAAATTCCTTTGTTAACCTACTTGCTGAGACAATTCCTAGGGTTATGCCACTGTAAGTGAATTTTGAGACTTCATCAAAGAATTTGATGAGATTTGTACATCTGAAGTCTTCAAACTCTGAAATATTGGTTTCCATCGGTTTCAGGTTTAGATAGCTTGAGGGAAAAAGGTACTAGTTTATGGTCTGACTTAAGGGAATGGAATTAGTATATTGCTAACTACTAGGTCAAGAATATCTCACCATTTAGTTGAGTTGGTGACATTCGGATCCATACAAATTTTAATTATTAGATCCCAGAACTGCTGAGCATATCCAACATTGAAGGGATGGATCCCTAGGAAATGTATGACAGTTTGCACTTTTGACTCACTCTGGCCTCTTGCTATGGGGAGCAGGTAAGAATGTATAGCAAATGGGAGGAAGGAGGAGGTATAATGGTCAACAGGGCAACAATCAGAAAATATGTTTGACCTTTTATTCGAGTTCTAATATTTCCATGTGTAAGTAATAAGCTCTATCTTTTACAGCTGGCTTGGGATTGTCCCTAGTTTATTGAGGGTTAGTTAAAGTCTCCTAAACATGATAAAGTTCTTATTTATGGGTACTTCTAGTATGTTTGGGAGCCTTACATGAACTTCAGGGATCATGGAAAGTATCTTATTACAGGCAATAAACAGTTTAATTTAGTGTAAATTGGAGTTAAATACGTTCCATTTTTGGGCCTCTAGAAACTGTCTATAAGTTATACCATCTATAACAAATATGGATATGCCCCCATAGCTGTTATTGGATCTGAAGGTATGGTAGGTGCAAAACCCAGGTAGGGAAGAAGTACTTTCTAAACTCTTAAACCAAGTTTCAGTGATTATAAATACATGGGTGCATTCCAGATGCAGGAGTGGCTGAAGGTCAGAAAGGCTGTTGTTGAGACCTCTGGCAATTAGCGGAGCCACCTTAATTTGATGCTGTTTAAGTTTTGATACATTGGCTGTGTTAGAATGTTCATTAGCAGGATTCCACCTAAAAAAGCAATATGGAGGCAGCAGGGGCTTTAGCAAGTATACAGAAACATTTGAACAAGATGTGTTTACCACTCCTTGCAGAACAAGTAGGATTGTCAAGTATTTTGTTCCATGCTGACACATATTGGACCCCTCTAGAATAACAGATTATTCAGCTAATTGTTGAAGCCAATCATCTTTTCTTTGTACCTAGGCATCATTATCAGAGAAGAAAGGATTATGCCCAGTATCAGAGTGTTGCCTGCATTTGCAACATGCATGGAGTGCACTAACAGATATCTCTCTACATATCCCTCTGGACTTTTCACCTCAGTCATTCACCCCCACACATACAACTTCTGTGACTTAGTCATATTTGTTTTTTGCAAATTCCTACATGGCCTTGAGATGTCTGAGATCCTAGCACCTGAAAAACAATTCACTATCACTCTATCTTTGTCCAGCCTAGTGAATGGGGACCCAGTGTGTCTTACCATGGAGTTACTGATTACTAAATTATTTTTGTTTGTGGCATGGACAGGTGTACTGGAATGAGACCTTTAGTCTCTCAATGGCTCTTTGTTAAGGGCATGCCTGGATGTGATGCTATGTTTAATACCTACTGAGACCTAATCATTACATGTCTAGGAGGCTTTGGTAAGGTTGGTGTCAGAGTATGGTGTGTAGAGTGTGGTATATTAGTGTGAAGCTCACAGTCTGTGTTTTTTGTGAGAGTGAGGCTTCTATAACTTGTAAATAGTTGCATCTTTCCCAAATAGTTATTTGAATTTTGTAAAATCTCATTGTCTGTATTGCATAAGGCAGTTACTAAACTGCCTAAGGGTTATCTGATACAATGAGGCTGGCAAGAGAAGGGAAACAATTAGGCTGATTTTCAGTATTGTTCAGAGAGAAGTAAAACCTGACTTGGTATAGGGAAAGTTTCAGAACTTAAATTAATTTATTCAGAGTTGTATAGTTCACAGAGACAATTCTCGGTTATAAAGTTGATCAAGTTAGGGCGTAGGTATATTCTAACAAAAAAAAAAAATATATACTTGTTTTCCCACCTTTCTAAGCTAGTTTAGTCCAGTTTTCAGGTTAGTGTTGAATTCAGGGCTGTGTTACAAGTTTCTGTGTTTGCCCATACCTTACTTGGATAGAAGAAAGTTTCTCTGTTCACTGTGAGAGAGGGAACTTTGAGCAGCCTATCTGTCCCTGGAGGAGTGGTTTCAGCCCAGAAATTAGTAGTTTATTGGCCATTTTGGGCTAATTTCTATCTCTTTCATTTCTCTTCTATAAAACCCGCATTTGCAAGGTTTTTGTGCTAGTATACAGCTCAGCAAGCTCCTGCCTGGTGCCCTGCAGAGTTCTACAGCAGCAGAGAGACAAAAGAGAGACTTTGGATTGATTAAGTATCATTTTTCTGCATTTTCTTGCTGCCTTTAGCTAATTCTGCCTAAAACGCCAATTTTCTAGAGTTTCGGTGATTTAAAAAGCTTGTTTCAGCTACATATTGTATTTATTTTACTACCTGCACTTTAACAAAGTCATGTTTGTGTTTAAATTACCTGTTTAACTGTTGTAGGCTACACACTCAAGTGTGATAGCCATTTCTGTGCATTTAAAGTGTTTTTTTATTGTATCTGCTTTATTTTCTGAAAAAAAACAAAAAACAAACAAACAATATACTTTTTTTCCTGCCTTTCTAAGCTAGTTTAGTCCAGTTTTCAGGTTAGTGCTGAATTCAGGGCTGTGTTACAAGTATCTGTGTTTGCCCATACCTTACTTGGATAGAAGGAAGTTTCTCTGTTCACTATGAGAGAGGGAGCTTTGAGCAGCCTATCTGTCCCTGGAGGAGTGGTTTCAGCCGAGAAATTAATAGTTTATTGGCCATTTTGGGCTAATTTCTAAATCTTTCATTTCCCCTGCTATAAAACCCACATTTGCAAGGTTTTTGTGCTAGTATACAGCTTAGCAAGCTCCTGCCTGGTGCCCTGCAGAGTTCTACAGCAGCAGAGAGACAAAAGAAAGACTTTGTAGTGATTAAGTATCATTGTTCTGCATTTTCTTGCTGCGTTTAGCTAATTCCGACTAAAATGCTGATTTTCTAGAGTTTCTGTGATTTAAAAAGCTTGTTTCAGCTACATATTGTACTTATTTTACTGTCTGCACTTTAACAAAGTCGTTTTTGTGTTTACATTACCTGTTTAACTGTTGTAGGCTACACACTCAAGTGTGATAGCCATTTCTGTGCATTTAAAGTGTGTTTTTTTTTTATTGTATCTGCTTTATTTTTTGGAAAAAACAATACTTGTTTTCCCACCTTTCTAAGCTAGTTTAGTCCAGTTTTCAGGTTAGTGCTGAATTCAGGGCTGTGTTACAAGTTTCTGTATTTGCCCATACCTTACTTGGATAGAATGAAGTTTTTCTGTTCACTGTGAGAGAGGGAGCTTTGACTAGCCTATCTGTCCCTGGAGGAGCGGTTTCAGACCAGAAATTAATAGTTTATTGGCCATTTTGGGCTAATTTCTATCTCTTACATTTCTCTGCTATAAAACCCGCATTTGCGGTTTTGCACACTGGGCAGCTCGGTTAGCTAGGGTATAACTATTCCCGGCTCCACAAAGTCTACTCTTCAATTTTTCCCTTGGAACTAGAAAACTTTCAACTTAAGCACTCAAATCATTCACTTCTCATCCTGGCACTTGCCCAAAACTCGTAGCAAGCACTAATAAACCTTAGCACTAGACCCCCCCTATACCGTAGAGAAGGACAAGGCTCTCTATTTGACCTTACCAGCCAATCAGTAAAACAGTTCACTGTACCTATTCAGGCATGTCCAAAGGGCAGTTTTAGGTGTACTCTCCAGTCCAACTGGTGAATCTGGGCATTTTGAGGCAATGTTACAATTGCCTCATGTACACAGACAACCCTCTCCTCCTTCCACCAAACACTAATACATGCGAGAGATGCAATTATACAGCCAAACTGGAGGCTAAGCTCTCTCAACCCAAGACTGGATGAGGCAGTCAAGAGGAGAAGGGAATTACTTGCATCACACCACCAGTCTCACAAAGACCTATGAAACCAGCACTGGCAAAAAATACACATAAATACACTCTAAATAAAAATCTGCAAAAGCAACATAGACCTCCAAAGCAGACATCCAAGCAACCTCCACCCCCCAACACAAACCATGAAACACATACTTCACAAAACCAGTGTGCCACACAATCACAGCCCTTAAGGCAAAATAACATACCCAACACACTAGTAATAGGTGATTCTATAGTCAGGCACACTGGTGTTCCACTCACTAGGCTGAACAAGGAGAAGGTTACTGTTAGTTGCCTGTTGGGTGCCAGGATCCGCTACATAACACAAGCACTCAGGTCACTCCAGAACAAGTACAAATATGACTCTGTCATTGTCCATGTCGGTGTGAATGATCTGAGCCATACCTCCGTGGACTACATGAAAAGAGACATGGAGGAGCTCTTTGATCACGTAGCCCAGGCCGGTATGACCCTGACCCTGAGTAGCATCCTGCCCTCACCAAGAATGATACCATGGTATAGAGAAAAAATTATCAGTTTCAACAATTGGCTAAGCTTCTGGTGTCATTCAAAGGGGATCCAGTGTCTGCCAGCCTGGAATGACATGCTGGACAAGCCACACTGCTTTGCTAGAGATGGCTTGCACCTGTCACCCTTAGGCTTTCGAATACTGGCCAAGGCTCTTGCCACCCCCATAGTGCCTTTTTTAGGCAAGGCTCAGAAGACAAACCCACCACTGTAAATAGCACAAGTAACAAAAAACTGAGGGTAATGCTGCTCAATGCCAGAAGTCTAAACCTCAAAATGCATGCACTTGAGGCACTCCTCAGTATGGAGAAAATCGATATATGTGCAGTAACAGAAACCTGGTTTAAGGCTCCAGAGAGCACCCCAGCACTACCAGGCTACAACTCATACCATACATTTCAGTCCACAAGACCCGGACTGAAATACAAAAGGCAGGGGAGTATCCATATTCATCAAGGATACCCACACCTCCAGGTTAGTGGCACAGCATGATGTTTCAGAGATCATCCACATGCAACTAACAATGGGCAAAACTGCTATTCAAATTATAGCTTGCTACAGATCACCCACCATGTCCCAGGACCCCCACTCCGCATTCCTGGAAACACTGGGAAACATAAAGGTCCTACCAAACACCCTGATATTGGGTGATTTCAATTACCCAAACATTAACTGGGAGAACTACTCAAGTACGAACTCCCTTGCCAAACATTTCCTAGAATTTATAAACTCAAATGCCCTGGACCAACTGGTCAACACCCCCACCAGAGGTGACAACATATTGGACCTGGTCATCGCCAACATGGGCGACCGGAGTAACACACCGGAGGTCAACCCCTTGCTGGTTAGATCTGACCATAAATGAATCAGTATGGATATCCACATTCCGCCACCACCCCCGGTCAAAGAAACCACCGTGAAAAACTTTTCAAAAGCAAACTTCACGTTACTTAAGACCGAGGTGGGAAGTTTCAAAGCCCCCATGCTAAAGGATAACGCTGTCCAAGCTGCAAAATCCTTTACGAATGCACTCTACGGGCACCTACAAGAATGCATGGATCGTGCTATCCCAAACAAAACCAAGACTCATGCCTCCAAGAAAAGGAAACCAGTCTGGTGGACCCCTGCCATAAACAAGCTATACAATAGAAGGAGGAAACTAGTACAGAAAAGAGTAAAATCCCAAGAAGAGAAGACATTCCTGATCAGTATCAGCAAGAAACTACGTTCCCTCATAAAATCATCCAAGGCTAGCTTTGAAAGAAAAATTGCCATGGACTCCAAAGATAACCACAAGGCATTCTTTAGCTATGTCAAGAATCTAAGTGGCAATTCTCAGATCTGCTCGGAGTTAGTGCAGAATGGTACAAAATACACTGAACTGACTGATATAGCCAACATCCTGGCAGACAGTTTGAGTGCAAATGTCACCCCCCTCTCACTCCCAAAAGGGACCATAACTATACTAGAAGAATGTAGTGCCCCTGAAATCACAGACACTCAGGTTAAAACAGCCCTCTCCAAAGCCAAAACCACAGCATCAATGGGACCGGACGGTGTCCCAGGCTGTGTCCTACATGAGCTCAAAGATGAACTAACCCCTCACCTAAACACACTGTTTAAACTCAGCCTCTCCACAGGCTACGTGCCCACAGAGTGGCACACAGCAATGGTTATTCCACTCCACAAAGGTGGAGCCACAACAGACCCTGGGAACTATTGTCCTATAAGCCTGACTAGCTTGGTCTGCAAAGCTATGGAGTGCATCATCACGGCTCTCATTAACAAAGACATTGAAAACCTCTAAACACTAGACCCTACCCAGTTCGGCTTTGTTAAGGGCAGATCATGCCTCCTAAACCTGGTGGACTTCTTTGAGACAGTTACCAAGGCTATAGATGAGGGAAAGGTGGTCCACACAGCCTACCTAGACCTCACAAAGGCCTTCGACACCATTCCCCACTCAGGTATTATAGACAAGCTCACCAGCCTGAACATAAACCCCTACATCACGAGATGGGTTGCCAACTGGCTCATGGACAGAATCCACATGGTAAGAGTTGCAGGAGCTAGGTCTGATTCTAAACTGGTTACAAGTGGTGTTCCCCAGGGCTCAGTCCTAGGACGACTGCAAACTAGGGGCTATAATTGACTCTCCATCTGACACAGACATCCTCCAATAGGGTCTCACTGAGACAGATACCTGGTGTCAAAACCATGGCCTCAAGCTAAATGCCAAAAAGTGCATAGTCATCCCCTTTGGAAAAAACAAAGTACCCACAAACTACCACATAGGTGGCAGCCCCCTAAATACGGAAGACATAATAAGGGATCTGGGGACCCAAGTAGATAGTAACCTCTCCTTTGATAATCACATTGCCAAAGTGGTTAGAAAATCCTTCGATGTGGCCCACCTAATCAGAAAAGGGTTTGCATCCAGATTGAAAGAGGTCATTGGGCCCTCTACACACTCATCAGACCCATCATAGAGTACAATGCCCCATTTAGGATGTACCTTACAAGCCGCCTGCAACAACTGGAAAAAACACAGAAGTTCCTCACCAAGAGGATCACTGGCCTCAAGCAGATGCCCTATGCAGCTCGACTGAAGAAACTCCAGCTGTACTCGGTTGCATACCGCCTACTCAGAGGTGATCTAAACCTCACCACAACAATAAATAGGATGTGCTGGAGGGATAGATTCCTGTCCCAGAGACTTCCCATGCTCTGGAACAAGATTCTAATCTACATTAGGCAGAGCTCTTCGCTAACCCTCTTCAAGAGAAACCTTGATGAGCGGATGGGAAACAGAAAGTTTACCCCAGGGATCACTTCAATGGCTCTGCTGGACAGAGGCACAGGGAACTAATCTAAGGGGGCGGCGAAAGCCAACACATTCCGGCTAGGCTTATAAATGCCTTCAGGCAGATAGCCTAGTACCTACCTATGAGCCTATGAACCTATGAACCTATGTAACCTGATGACTGTATGTGACAGTGGAGAACACAGTAGAGGAATGTTGTGTATCAGTAAGGTTGTAGCTGCTCTGGATGGCAGTGGGCTAAGATACACAATTTAATGCTGCGAAAAGCTACTTATAGAGTACCATATGCAATGCTCTCCCTGTTAACTTGTTGCACCCAGCTTGATGTACCTGTTCAGATCAACAAAACTGAGAAGGCTAAACAATTCATTGTAGTGGAAAAGCCTGCTTAACTGTTTGTTTTCTGATTTCTTCATTTTCATTGTTATTTATATTTAAATCTCCTGTTTCTTCTCTTTGTTTTTTCTGTCTCATTACTCCTTGGATGGCTTCTTGTAAAGATGCTGGGAGAAGTGTCATGTTTAAAAAAACATTTTGCTGGTTATGCTGAAGTTTTAAAACTGAATTGCTCAATCACTAGGATTTATTCCACTGCGGCAGATTTAGGCAGGTCTTAAAACACTGTTGTTTTGCATAAAGAACAGGCTAGTCATTTATTAAGCCAAAAATTGAGTTAGAAACTAAAATAGTAGAACAGATTAACAGCTTCAAGTATTTGGGAGGGGTAGTTAGGGAGAAAAGAAGTCTGAATTGGTAAGTCAAAGCTAGAATCAGAGGAGCTTTAGACAACTGGTACAGTGTCAGAGGAAATATCTGGCAGAGAAATGCTGCAAAGTAAGGTGAATAAAATAGTGGCATAAGCAGTTCTGATTATTGTACAGAGAACTGGGCAGTGAAAGCAGAGCAGTTGAGGAAGCTAAAGGTGACGGAGATGAACTGCCTGAGATGTTTAGGAGGATGCATACTGTAGGACAGACAAAGAAATGAGGACATCAGAGTAGAAGCCAAAGTAGCTCCAGTTGCAGGGAAGGTCAAAGAAAACAAGAGTACATTGGTTCAGGCACATGTGTAGGAAAGCAGAAGGAGATTTGGTGAAGAGGATTTGGGAGAGACACAAAGAAGGAAAAGGAAATGAGGACATCCGGCAAAGAGATGAATAGATTACATGAGAGAAAACCTGTGACAATCAAGCATGACTGTCAAGGAAGGGAAAAGAGTAAAAACGAATCAGGAAAGGTGGCAACAGCTGAAACAACAATCTAGCCTCATGTGGAAAATGTGAAAAGAGAGACAATGAGGATGATTCACCAATTATTATTATTTGGGTAAGTGAACTGGTCATAATGGACCCTTTGCAGCCCCAACTTATGCCCCCAGTGCAAATTCAAATGCAACATATATGGGCAGTTTTCATATAGCCAGTCAACTTTTTGGAAGTAGGAAGAAACTGATGTACTGAAAAAAAAACATGATATTGGGAGAAACTATAAATCTCACACAGTAATTGAGGGTTAGGAATGAAATTAGACCCTGTGTGCAATTGTACATACTTGTATATGTGTAACATATTCAAACCTATTAAGTAGTATACACACACACATATATATATATATATATATATATATATATATATATATATATATATATATATGTACACATACACACACAGACACACACA